>NW_027513450.1:113639-191495 GCF_048772815.1 Callospermophilus lateralis
TCATTACCACCAAGTATCGTCAAGATTGGGTGAAAAAATATTTGCTTCTATTTCGGAAACTCGTTATTTCTTAGAAGCTTGGTAAGCCCTCTCAATGAAAGTGCTTTTCCACAGTCTGTGCCTAGGGCTACTTGAAGAAGAAACAAACCATAGAGTCAAAACTGAGAACTCCTTTATTTTGTCAACTTTCAAAGAGCTACTACAAACCATGTTAGATTTAGAGTTCCAAATTCATTTATCTATATAGGAGAGAACAGAGTGAAACCTAAAAATAAGAACTGCTACTGTAAACGAACGCTTTAAACTAGAAGACAAAATTTGGTGAGCCAAGTGGGATTTGTGTACTTGTCATTACCACCACGTATCATCAACATTGGGTGAAAGAATATTTGCTGGTATTTCAAAACTCGTAATTTCTTGGAAGTTTGGCAACCCCTTTCAATGAAAGTGCTTTTCCACAGTCTCTGCTTAGGGCTACATGAAGCGGAAACAAATCATACAGACAAAACTGAGAACTCCTCTAATTGTCAAGTTTCAAAGAGCTACTACACACCATGTTGGATTTAGTGTTCCAAATTCATCTATCTATACAGGAGAGAACAGAGAGAAACGAAAAAATATAAACTACTACTGTAAAGGATCGCTTCAACCTAGAAGAAGAAAATTTGGTGAGCCAAGTGGGATATGTGTAATAATCATTACCACCGTGTATCATCAAAATTGGGTGAAAAAATATTTGCTGGTATTTCATAAACTCCTTATTTGTTAGAAACTTGGCAACATTTCTCAATGAAGGTGCTTTTCCACTTTCTGTGCCTAGGGCTACTTGATGAGGATACAAAGCATTGAGACAAAAATAAGAACTCCTTTATTTTGTCATGTTTCAAAGAGCTACTACAAACCATGTTGGATTTAGAGTTCCAAATTCATCTATCTATATAGGAGAGAACACAGTGAAATCTAAATATAAAAACTGTAACTGTAGACGAACGCTTCAACCTAGAATTACAAAATTTGGTGAGCCAAGTGGGATTTGTGTACTTGTCATTACCACCAAGTATCATCAACATTGGGTGAAAAAATATTTGCTGGTATTTCGGAAACTCGTTATTTCTTAGAAGCTTGGCAACCCCTCTCAATGAAAGTGCTTTTCCACTTCTGTTACTAGGACTACTTGAAGAGGAAACAAACCATAGAGAGAAAACTGTGGACTCCTTTATTTTGTCAAGTTTCAAATAGCGACTACAAACCATGTTTGAGTTAGAGTTCCAAATTCATCTATCTATATAGGAGAGAAGAGAGTGAAACCTAAAAATAAAAACTTCTACTGTAGATGAACGCTTCAACCTAGAAGAACAAAATTTGGTGAGCCAAGTGGGATTTGTGTACCGATTATTACCACAAAGTACCATCAAGATTGGGTGAAAAAATATTTGCTGATATTTCGAAGACTCGTTATATCTTAGAAGCTTGGCAACCCTCTCAATGAAAGTGCTTTTCCAGAGTCTCTGCCTAGGGCTACTTGAAGAGGAAACAAACCATAGAGACAAAACTGAGAACTCCTTTATTTTGTCAAGTTTCAAAGAGCAACTACAAACCTTGTTGGATTTCGAGTTCCAAATTCATCTATCTATATAGGAGAGAACAGAGGGAAACCTAAATATAAAAACTGCTACTGTAGACGAACGCTTCAAACTAGAAGAACAAAATTTGGTGAGCCAAGTGGGATATGTGAACTAATCATTACCACCAAGTATCATCAAAATTGGGTGAAAAAATATTTTCTGGTATTTCAGAAACTCGTTATTTCTTAGAAGCTCTGCAAACCTTTCTCAATGAAAGTTCTTTTCCACTTTCTGTGCCTAGGGCCACTAGAAAAGGAAACAAACCAGAGAGACAAAACTGAGAACTCCTTTATTTTGTCAAGTTTCAAAGAGCCTACTACAAACCATGTTGGATTTAGAGTTCCAAATTCATCTATCTATATAGGAGAGAACAGAGTGAAACCTAAATATAAAAACAGCTACTGTAGACGAACGCTTCAACCTAGAAGTACAAAATTTGGTGAGCCTAGTGGGATTTGTGTACTTGTCATTACCACCAACTATCATCTACATTGGGTGAAAAAATATTTGCTGGTATTTCGGAAACTCGTTATTTCTTAGAAGCTTGGCAAACCCTCTCAATGAAAGTGCTTTTCCACTTCTGTTACTAGGACTACTTGAAGAGGAAACAAACCATAGAGACAAAACTGAGAACTTTTTTATTTTGTCAAGTTTCAAAGAGCTACTACAAACCATGTTAGATTTAGAGATCCAAATCCATCTATCTATATAGGAGAGAACGGAGTGAAACCTAAATATAAAAACTGCTACTGTAGACGAACGCTTCAACCTACAAGAACAAAATTTGGTGAGCAAAGTGGGATTTGTGTACTGATCATTACCACCAAGTATCATCAACATTGGTGAAAAAATAATTGCTGGTATTTTGGAAACTCGTTATTTCTTAGAAGCTTGGCAAACCTCTCAATGAAAGTGCTTCTCCACTTCTGTTACTAGGACTACTTGAAGAGGAATCAAACCATAGAGAGAAAACCGAGGACTCCTTTATTTTGTCAACTTTCAAATAGCGACTACAAACCATGTTGGATTTAGAGTACCAAATTCATCTAACTATATAGCAGAGAACAGAGTGAAACCTAAAAATAAAAATTGCTACTGTAGATGAACGCTTCAACCTAGTAGAAAAAAATTTGGTGAGCCAAGTGGGATTTGTGTACCGATCATTACCACCAAGTATCATCAAGATTGCGTGAAAAAATATTTGATGATATTTCGAATACTCGTTATTTCCTAGAAGCTTGGCAACCCCTCTCAATGAAAGTGCTTTTCCAAAGTCTCTGCCTAGGCTACTTGAAGAGGAAACAAACCATAGAGACAAAACTGAAAACTTCTTTATTTGGTCAAGTTTCAAAGAGCTACTACAAACCATGTTGGATTTAGAGTTCCAAAATCATCTATCTATATAGGATAGAACTGAGGGAAACCTAAATATAAAAACTGCTACTGTAGACGAACGCGTCAACCTAGAAGAACAAAATTTGGTGAGCCATGTGGGATATGTGTACTAATCATTACCACCAAGTATCATCAAAATTGGGTGAAAAAATATTTGCTGGTATTTCAGAAACTCGTTATTTCTTAGAAGCTTGGCAACCTTTCTCAATGAAAGTGCTTTTCCACTTTCTGTGCCTAGGGCTACTTGAAGAGGAAACAAACCAGAGAGACAAAACTGAGAACTCCTTTATTTTATCAAGTTTCAAAGAGCTACTACAAACCATGTTGGATTTAGAGTTCCAAATTCATCTATCTATATAGGAGAGAACAGAGTGAAACCTAAATAAAAAAACTGCTACTGTAGACGAATGCTTAAAACTAGAAGTACAAAATTTGGGGAGCCAAGTGGGCTTTGTGTACTTGTGATTACCACCAAGTATCATCAACATTGGGTGAAAAAACATTTGCTGGTATTTCGGAAACTCGTTATTTCTTAGAAGCTTGGCCACCCCTCTCAATGAAAGTGCTTTTGCACAGTCTGTGCCTTGGGCTACTTGAAGAGGAAACAAACCATAGAGACAAAACTGAGAACTTTTTTATTTTGTCAAGTTTCAAAGAGCTACTACAAACCATGTTGGATTTAGATTTCCAAATTCATCTATCTATATAGGAGAGAACAGAGCGAATCCTAAATATAAAAACTGCTACTGTAGACGAACGCTTCAACCTATAGAACAAAATTTGGTGATCCAAGTGGGATTTGTGTTCTGATCATTACCACCAAGTATCATCAACATTGGGTGAAAAAATATTTGCTGGTATTTCAGAAACTCGTTATTTCTGAGAAGCTTGGCAAACCCTCTCAATGAAAGTGCTTTTCCACAGTCTGTGCCTACGGCTACATGAAGAGGAAACAAACCATCGAAACAAAACTGAGAACGTCTTTATTTTGTCAAGTTTCAAAGAGCTACTACAAACCATGTTGCATTTAGAGTTCCAAATTCATCTATCTATATAGGAGAGAACAGAGTGAAACCTAAATATAAAAACTGCTACTGTAGACGATCGCTTCATCCTACAAGAACAAAATTTGGTGAGCAAAGTGGGATTTGTGTACTGATCATTACCACCAAGTATCATCAACATTGGGTGAAAAAATAATTGCTGGTATTTTGGAAACACGTTATTTCTTAGAAGCTTTACAAACCCTCTCAATGAAAGTGCTTTTCCACTTTTGTTACTAGGACTACTTGAAGAGGAAACAAACCATAGAGAGAAAACCGAGGACTCCTTTATTTTGTCAAGTTTCAAATAGCGACTACAAACCATGTTGGATTTAGAGTTCCAAAATCATCTATCTATATAGGAGAGAACAGAGTGAAACCTAAAAATAAAAACTGCTACTGTAGATGAACGCTTCAACCTAGAAGAACAAAATTTGGTGAGCCAAGTGGGATTTGTGTACCGATCATTACCACCAAGTATCATCAAGATTGGGTGAAAAAATATTTGCTGATATTTCGAATACTCGTTATTTCTTAGAAGCTTGGCAACCCCTCTCAATGAAAGTGCTTTTCCACAGTCTCTGCCTAGGGCTACTTGAAGTGGAAACAAACCATAGAGACAAAACTGAGAACTCCTTTATTTTGTCAAGTTTCAAAGAGCAACTACAAACCTTGTTGTTTTTCGAGTTCCAAATTCATCTATCTATATAGGAGAGAACAGAGGGAAACCTAAATATAAAAACTGCTACTGTAGACAAACGCTTCAATCTAGAAGAACAAAATTTGGTGAGCCAAGTGGGATATGTGAACTAATCATTACCAACAAGTATCATCAAAATTGGGTGAAAAAATATTTTCTGGTATTTCAGAAACTCGTTTTTTCTTAGAAGCTCTGCAAACCTTTCTCAATAAAAGTTCTTTTCCACTTTCTGTGCCTAGGGCCACTAGAAAAGGAAACAAACCAGAGAGACAAAACTGAGAACTCCTTTATTTTGTCAAGTTTCAAAGAGCTACTACAAACCATGTTGGATTTAGAGTTCCAAATTCATCTATCTATATAGGAGAGAACAGAGTGAAACCTAAATATAAAAACTGCTACTGTAGACGAACGCTTCAACCTAGAAGTACAAAATTTGGTGAGCCTAGTGGGATTTGTGTACTTGTCATTACCACCAACTATCATCTACATTGGGTGAAAAAATATTTGCTGGTATTTCGGAAACTCGTTATTTCTTAGAAGCTTGGCAAACCCTCTCAATGAAAGTGCTTTTCCACTTCTGTTACTAGGACTACTTGAAGAGGAAACAAACCATAGAGACAAAACTGAGAACTTTTTTATTTTGTCAAGTTTCAAAGAGCTACTACAAACCATGTTAGATTTAGAGATCCAAATCCATCTATCTATATAGGAGAGAACGGAGTGAAACCTAAATATAAAAACTGCTACTGTAGACGAACGCTTCAACCTACAAGAACAAAATTTGGTGAGCAAAGTGGGATTTGTGTACTGATCATTACCACCAAGTATCATCAACATTGGGTGAAAAAATAATTGCTGGTATTTTGGAAACTCGTTATTTCTTAGAAGCTTGGCAAACCCTCTCAATGAAAGTGCTTCTCCACTTCTGTTACTAGGACTACTTGAAGAGGAAACAAACCATAGAGAGAAAACCGAGGACTCCTTTATTTTGTCAACTTTCAAATAGCGACTACAAACCATGTTGGATTTAGAGTACCAAATTCATCTAACTATATAGCAGAGAACAGAGTGAAACCTAAAAATAAAAATTGCTACTGTAGATGAACGCTTCAACCTAGTAGAAAAAAATTTGGTGAGCCAAGTGGGATTTGTGTACCGATCATTACCACCAAGTATCATCAAGATTGCGTGAAAAAATATTTGATGATATTTCGAATACTCGTTATTTCCTAGAAGCTTGGCAACCCCTCTCAATGAAAGTGCTTTTCCAAAGTCTCTGCCTAGGGCTACTTGAAGAGGAAACAAACCATAGAGACAAAACTGAAAACTTCTTTATTTGGTCAAGTTTCAAAGAGCTACTACAAACCATGTTGGATTTAGAGTTCCAAAATCATCTATCTATATAGGATAGAACTGAGGGAAACCTAAATATAAAAACTGCTACTGTAGACGAACGCGTCAACCTAGAAGAACAAAATTTGGTGAGCCATGTGGGATATGTGTACTAATCATTACCACCAAGTATCATCAAAATTGGGTGAAAAAATATTTGCTGGTATTTCAGAAACTCGTTATTTCTTAGAAGCTTGGCAACCTTTCTCAATGAAAGTGCTTTTTCCACTTTCTGTGCCTAGGGCTACTTGAAGAGGAAACAAACCAGAGAGACAAAACTGAGAACTCCTTTATTTTATCAAGTTTCAAAGAGCTACTACAAACCATGTTGGATTTAGAGTTCCAAATTCATCTATCTATATAGGAGAGAACAGAGTGAAACCTAAATAAAAAAACTGCTACTGTAGACGAATGCTTAAAACTAGAAGTACAAAATTTGGGGAGCCAAGTGGGCTTTGTGTACTTGTGATTACCACCAAGTATCATCAACATTGGGTGAAAAAACATTTGCTGGTATTTCGGAAACTCGTTATTTCTTAGAAGCTTGGCCACCCCTCTCAATGAAAGTGCTTTTGCACAGTCTGTGCCTTGGGCTACTTGAAGAGGAAACAAACCATAGAGACAAAACTGAGAACTTTTTTATTTTGTCAAGTTTCAAAGAGCTACTACAAACCATGTTGGATTTAGATTTCCAAATTCATCTATCTATATAGGAGAGAACAGAGCGAATCCTAAATATAAAAACTGCTACTGTAGACGAACGCTTCAACCTATAGAACAAAATTTGGTGATCCAAGTGGGATTTGTGTTCTGATCATTACCACCAAGTATCATCAACATTGGGTGAAAAAATATTTGCTGGTATTTCAGAAACTCGTTATTTCTGAGATGCTTGGCAAACCCTCTCAATGAAAGTGCTTTTCCACAGTCTGTGCCTACGGCTACATGAAGAGGAAACAAACCATCGAAACAAAACTGAGAACGTCTTTATTTTGTCAAGTTTCAAAGAGCTACTACAAACCATGTTGCATTTAGAGTTCCAAATTCATCTATCTATATAGGAGAGAACAGAGTGAAACCTAAATATAAAAACTGCTACTGTAGACGATCGCTTCATCCTACAAGAACAAAATTTGGTGAGCAAAGTGGGATTTGTGTACTGATCATTACCACCAAGTATCATCAACATTGGGTGAAAAAATAATTGCTGGTATTTTGGAAACACGTTATTTCTTAGAAGCTTTACAAACCCTCTCAATGAAAGTGCTTTTCCACTTTTGTTACTAGGACTACTTGAAGAGGAAACAAACCATAGAGAGAAAACCGAGGACTCCTTTATTTTGTCAAGTTTCAAATAGCGACTACAAACCATGTTGGATTTAGAGTTCCAAAATCATCTATCTATATAGGAGAGAACAGAGTGAAACCTAAAAATAAAAACTGCTACTGTAGATGAACGCTTCAACCTAGAAGAACAAAATTTGGTGAGCCAAGTGGGATTTGTGTACCGATCATTACCACCAAGTATCATCAAGATTGGGTGAAAAAATATTTGCTGATATTTCGAATACTCGTTATTTCTTAGAAGCTTGGCAACCCCTCTCAATGAAAGTGCTTTTCCACAGTCTCTGCCTAGGGCTACTTGAAGTGGAAACAAACCATAGACACAAAACTGAGAACTCCTTTATTTTGTCAAGTTTCAAAGAGCAACTACAAACCTTGTTGTTTTTTGAGTTCCAAATTCATCTATCTATATAGGAGAGAACAGAGGGAAACCTAAATATAAAAACTGCTACTGTAGACAAACGCTTCAATCTAGAAGAACAAAATTTGGTGAGCCAAGTGGGATATGTGAACTAATCATTACCAACAAGTATCATCAAAATTGGGTGAAAAAATATTTTCTGGTATTTCAGAAACTCGTTTTTTCTTAGAAGCTCTGCAAACCTTTCTCAATGAAAGTTCTTTTCCACTTTCTGTGCCTAGGGCCACTAGAAAAGGAAACAAACCAGAGAGACAAAACTGAGAACTCCTTTATTTTGTCAAGTTTCAAAGAGCTACTACAAACCATGTTGGATTTAGAGTTCCAAATTCATCTATCTATATAGGAGAGAACAGAGTGAAACCTAAATATAAAAACAGCTACTGTAGACGAACGCTTCAACCTAGAAGTACAAAATTTGGTGAGCCTAGTGGGATTTGTGTACTTGTCATTACCACCAACTATCATCTACATTGGGTGAAAAAATATTTGCTGGTATTTCGGAAACTCGTTATTTCTTAGAAGCTTGGCAAACCCTCTCAATGAAAGTGCTTTTCCACTTCTGTTACTAGGACTACTTGAAGAGGAAACAAACCATAGAGACAAAACTGAGAACTTTTTTATTTTGTCAAGTTTCAAAGAGCTACTACAAACCATGTTAGATTTAGAGATCCAAATCCATCTATCTATATAGGAGAGAACGGAGTGAAACCTAAATATAAAAACTGCTACTGTAGACGAACGCTTCAACCTACAAGAACAAAATTTGGTGAGCAAAGTGGGATTTGTGTACTGATCATTACCACCAAGTATCATCAACATTGGGTGAAAAAATAATTGCTGGTATTTTGGAAACTCGTTATTTCTTAGAAGCTTGGCAAACCCTCTCAATGAAAGTGCTTCTCCACTTCTGTTACTAGGACTACTTGAAGAGGAAACAAACCATAGAGAGAAAACCGAGGACTCCTTTATTTTGTCAACTTTCAAATAGCGACTACAAACCATGTTGGATTTAGAGTACCAAATTCATCTAACTATATAGCAGAGAACAGAGTGAAACCTAAAAATAAAAATTGCTACTGTAGATGAACGCTTCAACCTAGTAGAAAAAAATTTGGTGAGCCAAGTGGGATTTGTGTACCGATCATTACCACCAAGTATCATCAAGATTGCGTGAAAAAATATTTGATGATATTTCGAATACTCGTTATTTCCTAGAAGCTTGGCAACCCCTCTCAATGAAAGTGCTTTTCCAAAGTCTCTGCCTAGGGCTACTTGAAGAGGAAACAAACCATAGAGACAAAACTGAAAACTTCTTTATTTGGTCAAGTTTCAAAGAGCTACTACAAACCATGTTGGATTTAGAGTTCCAAATTCATCTATCTATATAGGATAGAACTGAGGGAAACCTAAATATAAAAACTGCTACTGTAGACGAACGCGTCAACCTAGAAGAACAAAATTTGGTGAGCCATGTGGGATATGTGTACTAATCATTACCACCAAGTATCATCAAAATTGGGTGAAAAAATATTTGCTGGTATTTCAGAAACTCGTTATTTCTTAGAAGCTTGGCAACCTTTCTCAATGAAAGTGCTTTTCCACTTTCTGTGCCTAGGGCTACTTGAAGAGGAAACAAACCAGAGAGACAAAACTGAGAACTCCTTTATTTTATCAAGTTTCAAAGAGCTACTACAAACCATGTTGGATTTAGAGTTCCAAATTCATCTATCTATATAGGAGAGAACAGAGTGAAACCTAAATAAAAAAACTGCTACTGTAGACGAATGCTTAAAACTAGAAGTACAAAATTTGGGGAGCCAAGTGGGCTTTGTGTACTTGTGATTACCACCAAGTATCATCAACATTGGGTGAAAAAACACTTGCTGGTATTTCGGAAACTCGTTATTTCTTAGAAGCTTGGCCACCCCTCTCAATGAAAGTGCTTTTCCACAGCCTGGGCCTAGGTCTACTTGAAGAGGAAACAAACCATAGATAAAAAACTGAGAACTTCTTTATTTTGTCAAGTTTCAAAGAGCTACTACAATCCATGTTGGATTTAGAGTTCCAAATTCATCTATCTATATAGGAGACAACAGAGTGAAACCTAAATATAAAAACTGCTACTGTAGTCGAATGCTTCAACCTACAACAACAAAATTTGGTGAGCCAAGTGGGAATTGTGTCCTGATCATTACCACCTAGTATCATCAACATTGGGTGAAAAAATATATGCTGGTATTTTGGAAACTCGTTATCACTTAGATGTTTGGCAACCCCTCTAAATGAAAGTGCTTTTCCACAGTCTGTGCATAGGACTACTTGAAGAGGAAACAAACCATAGGGACAAAACTGAGAACTCCTTTATTTTGTCAAGTTCCAAAGAGCTACTACAAACCATGTTTTATTTAGAGTTCCAAATTCATCTATCTATATAGGAGAGAACAGAGGGAAACCCAAATTAAAAAACTGCTACTGTAGACGAACGCGTCAACGTAGAAGAACAAACATTGGTGAGCCAAGTGGTATTTGTGTACTGATCATTACCACCAAGTATCACCAAGATTGGGTGAAAAAATATTTGCTGGTATTTTGGAAACTCGTTATTTCTTAGAAGCTTGGCAACCCCTCTCAATGAAAGTGCTTTTCCACAGTCTTGCCTAGGGCTTCTTGAAGAGGAAACAAATTATAGAGACAAAACTGAGAACTCCTTTATTTTGTCAAGATTCAAAGAGCTACTACAAACCATGTGGGATTTAGAGTTCCAAATTCATCTATCAATATTGGAGAGAATAGAGGGAAATCTAAAAATATAAACTGCTACTGTAAACGAACGCTTCAACCTACAAGAACAAAATTTGGTGATCCAAGTGGGATTTGTGTACTTTTCATTACCACCACGTATCATCAAGATTGGGTGAAAAAATATTTGCTGATATTTCAAATACTCGTTATTTCTTAGAAGCTTGGCAACCCCTCTCAATGAAAGTGGTTTTCCACAGTCTGTGCCTAGGGCTATTTGAAGAGGAAACAAACCAAGGAGAAAAACTGAGAACTCCTTCATTTTGTCATGTTTCAAAGAGCTACTACGCACCATGTTGTATTTACAGTTCCACATTCATCTATCTATATAGAAGAGAACAGAGGAAAATCTAAAAATAAAAACTGCTATTGTAAATGAACGCTTCAACCTAGACTAAGAAAATTTGGTGAGCCAAGTGGGATTTGTGTACTGGTCATTACCACCCAATATCATCAAGTTTGGGTTAAAATATATGTGCTGGTATTTCGGAAACTCGTTATTTCTTAGAAGCTTGGCAAACCTCACAATGAAAGTGCTTTTCCACAGTCTGTGCCTAGGGCGACTTGAAGAGGAAACCAACCATAAAGACAAAACTGAGAACTCCTTTATTTTGTCAAGTTTGAAAGAGCTACTACAAACCATGTTCGATTTAGAGTTCCAAATTCTTCTGTCTATGTAGGAGAGAACAGAGTGAAATCAAAAAATAAAACTGCTACTGTAAATGAACGCTTCAACCTAGAAGAACAAAATTTGTTGAGCCATGTGGGATTTGTGCAGTGATCATTACCACCAAGTATCGTCAAGATTGGGTGAAAAAATATTTGCTTCTATTTCGGAAACTCGTTATTTCTTAGAAGCTTGGTAAGCCCTCTCAATGAAAGTGCTTTTCCACAGTCTGTGCCTAGGGCTACTTGAAGAAGAAACAAACCATAGAGTCAAAACTGAGAACTCCTTTATTTTGTCAACTTTCAAAGAGCTACTACAAACCATGTTAGATTTAGAGTTCCAAATTCATTTATCTATATAGGAGAGAACAGAGTGAAACCTAAAAATAAGAACTGCTACTGTAAACGAACGCTTTAAACTAGAAGACAAAATTTGGTGAGCCAAGTGGGATTTGTGTACTTGTCATTACCACCACGTATCATCAACATTGGGTGAAAGAATATTTGCTGGTATTTCAAAAACTCGTAATTTCTTGGAAGTTTGGCAACCCCTTTCAATGAAAGTGCTTTTCCACAGTCTCTGCTTAGGGCTACATGAAGCGGAAACAAATCATACAGACAAAACTGAGAACTCCTCTAATTGTCAAGTTTCAAAGAGCTACTACACACCATGTTGGATTTAGTGTTCCAAATTCATCTATCTATACAGGAGAGAACAGGAGTGAAACCTAAATATAAAAAACTGCTACTGGAAAAACTAACGCTTCAACATAGAAGAACAAAATTTGGTGAGTCAAGTGGGATTTGTGGACTTGTCATTACCACAAGTATCATCAAGATTGGGTGAAAAAATATTTGCTGGTATTTCTGAAACTCTTATTGTTAGAAGCTTGGCAACATTCTCAATGAAGGTGCTTTTCCACTTTCTGTGCCTAGGGCTACTGATGAGGATACAAATCATTGAGACAAAAATGAGAACTCCTTTAATTTGTCATGTTTCAAAGAGCTACTACAAACCATGTTGGATTTAGATTTCCAAATTCATCTATCTATAGTAGGGAGAGAACAGAGTGAAATCTAAATATAAAAACTGTAACTGTAGACGAACGCTTCAACCTAGAATTACAAAATTTGGTGAGCCAAGTGGGATTTGTGTACTTGTCATTACCACCAAGTATCATCAACATTGGGTGAAAAAATATTTGCTGGTATTTCGGAAACTCGTTATTTCTTAGAAGCTTGGCAACCCCTCTCAATGAAAGTGCTTTTCCACTTCTGTTACTAGGACTACTTGAAGAGGAAACAAACCATAGAGAGAAAACTGTGGACTCCTTTATTTTGTCAAGTTTCAAATAGCGACTACAAACCATGTTTGAGTTAGAGTTCCAAATTCATCTATCTATATAGGAGAGAAGAGAGTGAAACCTAAAAATAAAAACTTCTACTGTAGATGAACGCTTCAACCTAGAAGAACAAAATTTGGTGAGCCAAGTGGGATTTGTGTACCGATTATTACCACAAAGTACCATCAAGATTGGGTGAAAAAATATTTGCTGATATTTCGAAGACTCGTTATATCTTAGAAGCTTGGCAACCCCTCTCAATGAAAGTGCTTTTCCAGAGTCTCTGCCTAGGGCTACTTGAAGAGGAAACAAACCATAGAGACAAAACTGAGAACTCCTTTATTTTGTCAAGTTTCAAAGAGCAACTACAAACCTTGTTGGATTTCGAGTTCCAAATTCATCTATCTATATAGGAGAGAACAGAGGGAAACCTAAATATAAAAACTGCTACTGTAGACGAACGCTTCAAACTAGAAGAACAAAATTTGGTGAGCCAAGTGGGATATGTGAACTAATCATTACCACCAAGTATCATCAAAATTGGGTGAAAAAATATTTTCTGGTATTTCAGAAACTCGTTATTTCTTAGAAGCTCTGCAAACCTTTCTCAATGAAAGTTCTTTTCCACTTTCTGTGCCTAGGGCCACTAGAAAAGGAAACAAACCAGAGAGACAAAACTGAGAACTCCTTTATTTTGTCAAGTTTCAAAGAGCTACTACAAACCATGTTGGATTTAGAGTTCCAAATTCATCTATCTATATAGGAGAGAACAGAGTGAAACCTAAATATAAAAACAGCTACTGTAGACGAACGCTTCAACCTAGAAGTACAAAATTTGGTGAGCCTAGTGGGATTTGTGTACTTGTCATTACCACCAACTATCATCTACATTGGGTGAAAAAATATTTGCTGGTATTTCGGAAACTCGTTATTTCTTAGAAGCTTGGCAAACCCTCTCAATGAAAGTGCTTTTCCACTTCTGTTACTAGGACTACTTGAAGAGGAAACAAACCATAGAGACAAAACTGAGAACTTTTTTATTTTGTCAAGTTTCAAAGAGCTACTACAAACCATGTTAGATTTAGAGATCCAAATCCATCTATCTATATAGGAGAGAACGGAGTGAAACCTAAATATAAAAACTGCTACTGTAGACGAACGCTTCAACCTACAAGAACAAAATTTGGTGAGCAAAGTGGGATTTGTGTACTGATCATTACCACCAAGTATCATCAACATTGGGTGAAAAAATAATTGCTGGTATTTTGGAAACTCGTTATTTCTTAGAAGCTTGGCAAACCCTCTCAATGAAAGTGCTTCTCCACTTCTGTTACTAGGACTACTTGAAGAGGAAACAAACCATAGAGAGAAAACCGAGGACTCCTTTATTTTGTCAACTTTCAAATAGCGACTACAAACCATGTTGGATTTAGAGTACCAAATTCATCTAACTATATAGCAGAGAACAGAGTGAAACCTAAAAATAAAAATTGCTACTGTAGATGAACGCTTCCACCTAGTAGAAAAAAATTTGGTGAGCCAAGTGGGATTTGTGTACCGATCATTACCACCAAGTATCATCAAGATTGCGTGAAAAAATATTTGATGATATTTCGAATACTCGTTATTTCCTAGAAGCTTGGCAACCCCTCTCAATGAAAGTGCTTTTCCAAAGTCTCTGCCTAGGGCTACTTGAAGAGGAAACAAACCATAGAGACAAAACTGAAAACTTCTTTATTTGGTCAAGTTTCAAAGAGCTACTACAAACCATGTTGGATTTAGAGTTCCAAAATCATCTATCTATATAGGATAGAACTGAGGGAAACCTAAATATAAAAACTGCTACTGTAGACGAACGCGTCAACCTAGAAGAACAAAATTTGGTGAGCCATGTGGGATATGTGTACTAATCATTACCACCAAGTATCATCAAAATTGGGTGAAAAAATATTTGCTGGTATTTCAGAAACTCGTTATTTCTTAGAAGCTTGGCAACCTTTCTCAATGAAAGTGCTTTTCCACTTTCTGTGCCTAGGGCTACTTGAAGAGGAAACAAACCAGAGAGACAAAACTGAGAACTCCTTTATTTTATCAAGTTTCAAAGAGCTACTACAAACCATGTTGGATTTAGAGTTCCAAATTCATCTATCTATATAGGAGAGAACAGAGTGAAACCTAAATAAAAAAACTGCTACTGTAGACGAATGCTTAAAACTAGAAGTACAAAATTTGGGGAGCCAAGTGGGCTTTGTGTACTTGTGATTACCACCAAGTATCATCAACATTGGGTGAAAAAACATTTGCTGGTATTTCGGAAACTCGTTATTTCTTAGAAGCTTGGCCACCCCTCTCAATGAAAGTGCTTTTGCACAGTCTGTGCCTTGGGCTACTTGAAGAGGAAACAAACCATAGAGACAAAACTGAGAACTTTTTTATTTTGTCAAGTTTCAAAGAGCTACTACAAACCATGTTGGATTTAGATTTCCAAATTCATCTATCTATATAGGAGAGAACAGAGCGAATCCTAAATATAAAAACTGCTACTGTAGACGAACGCTTCAACCTATAGAACAAAATTTGGTGATCCAAGTGGGATTTGTGTTCTGATCATTACCACCAAGTATCATCAACATTGGGTGAAAAAATATTTGCTGGTATTTCAGAAACTCGTTATTTCTGAGAAGCTTGGCAAACCCTCTCAATGAAAGTGCTTTTCCACAGTCTGTGCCTACGGCTACATGAAGAGGAAACAAACCATCGAAACAAAACTGAGAACGTCTTTATTTTGTCAAGTTTCAAAGAGCTACTACAAACCATGTTGCATTTAGAGTTCCAAATTCATCTATCTATATAGGAGAGAACAGAGTGAAACCTAAATATAAAAACTGCTACTGTAGACGATCGCTTCATCCTACAAGAACAAAATTTGGTGAGCAAAGTGGGATTTGTGTACTGATCATTACCACCAAGTATCATCAACATTGGGTGAAAAAATAATTGCTGGTATTTTGGAAACACGTTATTTCTTAGAAGCTTTACAAACCCTATCAATGAAAGTGCTTTTCCACTTTTGTTACTAGGACTACTTGAAGAGGAAACAAACCATAGAGAGACAACCTAGGACTCCTTTATTTTGTCAAGTTTTCAAATAGCGACTACAAACCATGGTGGATTTAGAGTTCCAAAATCATCTATCTATATAGGAGAGAACAGAGTGAAACCTAAAAATAAAAACTGCTACTGTAGATGAACGCTTCAACCTAGAAGAACAAAATTTGGTGAGCCAAGTGGGATTTGTGTACCGATCATTACCACCAAGTATCATCAAGATTGGGTGAAAAAATATTTGCTGATATTTCGAATACTCGTTATTTCTTAGAAGCTTGGCAACCCCTCTCAATGAAAGTGCTTTTCCACAGTCTCTGCCTAGGGCTACTTGAAGTGGAAACAAACCATAGAGACAAAACTGAGAACTCCTTTATTTTGTCAAGTTTCAAAGAGCAACTACAAACCTTGTTGTTTTTCGAGTTCCAAATTCATCTATCTATATAGGAGAGAACAGAGGGAAACCTAAATATAAAAACTGCTACTGTAGACAAACGCTTCAATCTAGAAGAACAAAATTTGGTGAGCCAAGTGGGATATGTGAACTAATCATTACCAACAAGTATCATCAAAATTGGGTGAAAAAATATTTTCTGGTATTTCAGAAACTCGGTTTTTCTTAGAAGCTCTGCAAACCTTTCTCAATGAAAGTTCTTTTCCACTTTCTGTGCCTAGGGCCACTAGAAAAGGAAACAAACCAGAGAGACAAAACTGAGAACTCCTTTATTTTGTCAAGTTTCAAAGAGCTACTACAAACCATGTTGGATTTAGAGTTCCAAATTCATCTATCTATATAGGAGAGAACAGAGTGAAACCTAAATATAAAAACAGCTACTGTAGACGAACGCTTCAACCTAGAAGTACAAAATTTGGTGAGCCTAGTGGGATTTGTGTACTTGTCATTACCACCAACTATCATCTACATTGGGTGAAAAAATATTTGCTGGTATTTCGGAAACTCGTTATTTCTTAGAAGCTTGGCAAACCCTCTCAATGAAAGTGCTTTTCCACTTCTGTTACTAGGACTACTTGAAGAGGAAACAAACCATAGAGACAAAACTGAGAACTTTTTTATTTTGTCAAGTTTCAAAGAGCTACTACAAACCATGTTAGATTTAGAGATCCAAATCCATCTATCTATATAGGAGAGAACGGAGTGAAACCTAAATATAAAAACTGCTACTGTAGACGAACGCTTCAACCTACAAGAACAAAATTTGGTGAGCAAAGTGGGATTTGTGTACTGATCATTACCACCAAGTATCATCAACATTGGGTGAAAAAATAATTGCTGGTATTTTGGAAACTCGTTATTTCTTAGAAGCTTGGCAAACCCTCTCAATGAAAGTGCTTCTCCACTTCTGTTACTAGGACTACTTGAAGAGGAAACAAACCATAGAGAGAAAACCGAGGACTCCTTTATTTTGTCAACTTTCAAATAGCGACTACAAACCATGTTGGATTTAGAGTACCAAATTCATCTAACTATATAGCAGAGAACAGAGTGAAACCTAAAAATAAAAATTGCTACTGTAGATGAACGCTTCAACCTAGTAGAAAAAAATTTGGTGAGCCAAGTGGGATTTGTGTACCGATCATTACCACCAAGTATCATCAAGATTGCGTGAAAAAATATTTGATGATATTTCGAATACTCGTTATTTCCTAGAAGCTTGGCAACCCCTCTCAATGAAAGTGCTTTTCCAAAGTCTCTGCCTAGGGCTACTTGAAGAGGAAACAAACCATAGAGACAAAACTGAAAACTTCTTTATTTGGTCAAGTTTCAAAGAGCTACTACAAACCATGTTGGATTTAGAGTTCCAAATTCATCTATCTATATAGGATAGAACTGAGGGAAACCTAAATATAAAAACTGCTACTGTAGACGAACGCGTCAACCTAGAAGAACAAAATTTGGTGAGCCATGTGGGATATGTGTACTAATCATTACCACCAAGTATCATCAAAATTGGGTGAAAAAATATTTGCTGGTATTTCAGAAACTCGTTATTTCTTAGAAGCTTGGCAACCTTTCTCAATGAAAGTGCTTTTCCACTTTCTGTGCCTAGGGCTACTTGAAGAGGAAACAAACCAGAGAGACAAAACTGAGAACTCCTTTATTTTATCAAGTTTCAAAGAGCTACTACAAACCATGTTGGATTTAGAGTTCCAAATTCATCTATCTATATAGGAGAGAACAGAGTGAAACCTAAATAAAAAAACTGCTACTGTAGACGAATGCTTAAAACTAGAAGTACAAAATTTGGGGAGCCAAGTGGGCTTTGTGTACTTGTGATTACCACCAAGTATCATCAACATTGGGTGAAAAAACATTTGCTGGTATTTCGGAAACTCGTTATTTCTTAGAAGCTTGGCCACCCCTCTCAATGAAAGTGCTTTTGCACAGTCTGTGCCTTGGGCTACTTGAAGAGGAAACAAACCATAGAGACAAAACTGAGAACTTTTTTTATTTTGTCAAGTTTCAAAGAGCTACTACAAACCATGTTGGATTTAGATTTCCAAATTCATCTATCTATATAGGAGAGAACAGAGCGAATCCTAAATATAAAAACTGCTACTGTAGACGAACGCTTCAACCTATAGAACAAAATTTGGTGATCCAAGTGGGATTTCTGTTCTGATCATTACCACCAAGTATCATCAACATTGGGTGAAAAAATATTTGCTGGTATTTCAGAAACTCGTTATTTCTGAGAAGCTTGGCAAACCCTCTCAATGAAAGTGCTTTTCCACAGTCTGTGCCTACGGCTACATGAAGAGGAAACAAACCATCGAAACAAAACTGAGAACGTCTTTATTTTGTCAAGTTTCAAAGAGCTACTACAAACCATGTTGCATTTAGAGTTCCAAATTCATCTATCTATATAGGAGAGAACAGAGTGAAACCTAAATATAAAAACTGCTACTGTAGACGATCGCTTCATCCTACAAGAACAAAATTTGGTGAGCAAAGTGGGATTTGTGTACTGATCATTACCACCAAGTATCATCAACATTGGGTGAAAAAATAATTGCTGGTATTTTGGAAACACGTTATTTCTTAGAAGCTTGACAAACCCTCTCAATGAAAGTGCTTTTCCATTTTTGTTACTAGGACTACTTGAAGAGGAAACAAACCATAGAGAGAAAACCGAGGACTCCTTTATTTTGTCAAGTTTCAAATAGCGACTACAAACCATGTTGGATTTAGAGTTCCAAAATCATCTATCTATATAGGAGAGAACAGAGTGAAACCTAAAAATAAAAACTGCTACTGTAGATGAACGCTTCAACCTAGAAGAACAAAATTTGGTGAGCCAAGTGGGATTTGTGTACCGATCATTACCACCAAGTATCATCAAGATTGGGTGAAAAAATATTTGCTGATATTTCGAATACTCGTTATTTCTTAGAAGCTTGGCAACCCCTCTCAATGAAAGTGCTTTTCCACAGTCTCTGCCTAGGGCTACTTGAAGAGGAAACAAACCATAGAGACAAAACTGAGAACTCCTTTATTTGGTCAAGTTTCAAAGAGCTACTACTAACCATGTTGGATTTAGAGTTCCAAATTCATCTATCTATATAGGAGAGAACAGAGTGAAACCTAAATATAAAAACTGCTACTGTAGACGAACGCTTCAATCTAGAAGTACAAAATTTGGTGAGCCAAGTGGGATTTGTGTACTTGTCATTACCACCAAGTATCATCAACGTTGTGTGAAAAAATATTTGCTGGGTTTCGGAAACTCGTTATTTCTTAGAAGCTTGGCCCCCCCTCTCAATGAAAGTGGTTTTCCACAGTCTGTGCCTAGGGCTACATGAAGAGGAAACAAACCATAAAGACAAAACTGAGAACTTCTTTATTTTGTCAAGTTTCAAAGAGCTACTACAAACCATGTTGGATTTAGAGTTCCAAATTCATCTATCAATATAGGAGAGAAAAGAGTAAAACCTAAATATAAAAACTGCTACTGTAGACGAACGCTTCAACCTACAAGAACAAAATTTGGTGAGCAAAGTGGGATTTGTGTACTGATCATTACCACCAAGTATCATCAACATTGGGTGAAAAAATAATTGCTGGTATTTTGGAAACTTGTTATTTCTTAGAAGCTTGTCAAACCCTCTCAATGAAAGTGCTTTTCCACAGTCTGTGCCTAGGACTACTTGAAGAGGAAACAAACCATAGAGAGAAAACTGAGGACTCCCTTATTTTGTCAAGTTTCAAATAGCGACTACAAACCATGTTGGATTTAGAGTTCCAAATTCATCTATCTATATAGGTGAGAACAGAGTGAAACCTAAAAATAAAAACTGCTACTGTAGATGAACGCTTCAACCTAGAAGAACAAAATTTGGTGAGCCAAGGGGATTTGTTTACCGATCATTACCACCAAGTATCATCAAGATTGGGTGAAAAAATATTTGCTGATATTTCGAATACTCGTTATTTCTTAGAAGCTTGGCAACCCCTCTCAATGAAAGTGCTTTTCCACAGTCTCTGCCTAGGACTACTTGTAGAGGAAACAAACCATAGAGACAAAACTGAGAACTCCTTTATTTGGTCAAGTTTCAAAGAGCTACTACTAACCATGTTGGATTTAGAGTTCCAAATTCATCTATCTATATAGGAGAGAACAGAGTGAAACCTAAATATAAAAACTGCTACTGTAGACGAACGCTTCAATCTAGAAGTACAAAATTTGGTGAGCCAAGTGGGATTTGTGTACTTGTCATTACCACCAAGTATCATCAACATTGGGTGAAAAAATATTTGCTGATATTTCGAATACTCGTTATTTCCTAGAAGCTTGGCAACCCCTCTCAATGAAAGTGCTTTTCCAAAGTCTCTGCCTAGGGCTACTTGAAGAGGAAACAAACCATAGAGACAAAACTGAAAACTTCTTTATTTGGTCAAGTTTCAAAGAGCTACTACAAACCATGTTGGATTTAGAGTTCCAAATTCATCTATCTATATAGGATAGAACTGAGGGAAACCTAAATATAAAAACTGCTACTGTAGACGAACGCGTCAACCTAGAAGAACAAAATTTGGTGAGCCATGTGGGATATGTGTACTAATCATTACCACCAAGTATCATCAAAATTGGGTGAAAAAATATTTGCTGGTATTTCAGAAACTCGTTATTTCTTAGAAGCTTGGCAACCTTTCTCAATGAAAGTGCTTTTCCACTTTCTGTGCCTAGGGCTACTTGAAGAGGAAACAAACCAGAGAGACAAAACTGAGAACTCCTTTATTTTATCAAGTTTCAAAGAGCTACTACAAACCATGTTGGATTTAGAGTTCCAAATTCATCTATCTATATAGGAGAGAACAGAGTGAAACCTAAATAAAAAAACTGCTACTGTAGACGAATGCTTAAAACTAGAAGTACAAAATTTGGGGAGCCAAGTGGGCTTTGTGTACTTGTGATTACCACCAAGTATCATCAACATTGGGTGAAAAAACACTTGCTGGTATTTCGGAAACTCGTTATTTCTTAGAAGCTTGGCCACCCCTCTCAATGAAAGTGCTTTTGCACAGTCTGTGCCTTGGGCTACTTGAAGAGGAAACAAACCATAGAGACAAAACTGAGAACTTTTTTATTTTGTCAAGTTTCAAAGAGCTACTACAAACCATGTTGGATTTAGATTTCCAAATTCATCTATCTATATAGGAGAGAACAGAGCGAATCCTAAATATAAAAACTGCTACTGTAGACGAACGCTTCAACCTATAGAACAAAATTTGGTGATCCAAGTGGGATTTGTGTTCTGATCATTACCACCAAGTATCATCAACATTGGGTGAAAAAATATTTGCTGGTATTTCAGAAACTCGATATTTCTGAGAAGCTTGGCAAACCCTCTCAATGAAAGTGCTTTTCCACAGTCTGTGCCTACGGCTACATGAAGAGGAAACAAACCATCGAAACAAAACTGAGAACGTCTTTATTTTGTCAAGTTTCAAAGAGCTACTACAAACCATGTTGCATTTAGAGTTCCAAATTCATCTATCTATATAGGAGAGAACAGAGTGAAACCTAAATATAAAAACTGCTACTGTAGACGATCGCTTCATCCTACAAGAACAAAATTTGGTGAACAAAGTGGGATTTGTGTACTGATCATTACCACCAAGTATCATCAACATTGGGTGAAAAAATAATTGCTGGTATTTTGGAAACACGTTATTTCTTAGAAGCTTGACAAACCCTCTCAATGAAAGTGCTTTTCCACTTTTGTTACTAGGACTACTTGAAGAGGAAACAAACCATAGAGAGAAAACCGAGGACTCCTTTATTTTGTCAAGTTTCAAATAGCGACTACAAACCATGTTGGATTTAGAGTTCCAAAATCATCTATCTATATAGGAGAGAACAGAGTGAAACCTAAAAATAAAAACTGCTACTGTAGATGAACGCTTCAACCTAGAAGAACAAAATTTGGTGAGCCAAGTGGGATTTGTGTACCGATCATTACCACCAAGTATCATCAAGATTGGGTGAAAAAATATTTGCTGATATTTCGAATACTCGTTATTTCTTAGAAGCTTGGCAACCCCTCTCAATGAAAGTGCTTTTCCACAGTCTCTGCCTAGGGCTACTTGAAGAGGAAACAAACCATAGAGACAAAACTGAGAACTCCTTTATTTGGTCAAGTTTCAAAGAGCTACTACTAACCATGTTGGATTTAGAGTTCCAAATTCATCTATCTATATAGGAGAGAACAGAGTGAAACCTAAATATAAAAACTGCTACTGTAGACGAACGCTTCAATCTAGAAGTACAAAATTTGGTGAGCCAAGTGGGATTTGTGTACTTGTCATTACCACCAAGTATCATCAACGTTGTGTGAAAAAATATTTGCTGGGTTTCGGAAACTCGTTATTTCTTAGAAGCTTGGCCCCCCCTCTAAATGAAAGTGGTTTTCCACAGTCTGTGCCTAGGGCTACATGAAGAGGAAACAAACCATAAAGACAAAACTGAGAACTTCTTTATTTTGTCAAGTTTCAAAGAGCTACTACAAACCATGTTGGATTTAGAGTTCCAAATTCATCTATCAATATAGGAGAGAAAAGAGTAAAACCTAAATATAAAAACTGCTACTGTAGACGAACGCTTCAACCTACAAGAACAAAATTTGGTGAGCAAAGTGGGATTTGTGTACTGATCATTACCACAAAGTATCATCAACATTGGGTGAAAAAATAATTGCTGGTATTTCAGAAACTTGTTATTTCTTAGAAGCTTGTCAAACCCTCTCAATGAAAGTGCTTTTCCACAGTCTGTGCCTAGGACTACTTGAAGAGGAAACAAACCATAGAGAGAAAACTGAGGACTCCCTTATTTTGTCAAGTTTCAAATAGCGACTACAAACCATGTTGGATTTAGAGTTCCAAATTCATCTATCTATATAGGTGAGAACAGAGTGAAACCTAAAAATAAAAACTGCTACTGTAGATGAACGCTTCAACCTAGAAGAACAAAATTTGGTGAGCCAAGTGGGATTTGTTTACCGATCATTACCACCAAGTATCATCAAGATTGGGTGAAAAAATATTTGCTGATATTTCGAATACTCGTTATTTCTTAGAAGCTTGGCAACCCCTCTCAATGAAAGTGCTTTTCCACAGTCTCTGCCTAGGGCTACTTGTAGAGGAAACAAACCATAGAGACAAAACTGAGAACTCCTTTAGTTGGTCAAGTTTCAAAGAGCTACTACTAACCATGTTGGATTTAGAGTTCCAAATTCATCTATCTATATAGGAGAGAACAGAGTGAAACCTAAATATAAAAACTGCTACTGTAGACGAACGCTTCAATCTAGAAGTACAAAATTTGGTGAGCCAAGTGGGATTTGTGTACTTGTCATTACCACCAAGTATCATCAACATTGGGTGAAAAAATATTTGCTGATATTTCGAATACTCGTTATTTCCTAGAAGCTTGGCAACCCCTCTCAATGAAAGTGCTTTTCCAAAGTCTCTGCCTAGGGCTACTTGAAGAGGAAACAAACCATAGAGACAAAACTGAAAACTTCTTTATTTGGTCAAGTTTCAAAGAGCTACTACAAACCATGTTGGATTTAGAGTTCCAAATTCATCTATCTATATAGGATAGAACTGAGGGAAACCTAAATATAAAAACTGCTACTGTAGACGAACGCGTCAACCTAGAAGAACAAAATTTGGTGAGCCATGTGGGATATGTGTACTAATCATTACCACCAAGTATCATCAAAATTGGGTGAAAAAATATTTGCTGGTATTTCAGAAACTCGTTATTTCTTAGAAGCTTGGCAACCTTTCTCAATGAAAGTGCTTTTCCACTTTCTGTGCCTAGGGCTACTTGAAGAGGAAACAAACCAGAGAGACAAAACTGAGAACTCCTTTATTTTATCAAGTTTCAAAGAGCTACTACAAACCATGTTGGATTTAGAGTTCCAAATTCATCTATCTATATAGGAGAGAACAGAGTGAAACCTAAATAAAAAAACTGCTACTGTAGACGAATGCTTAAAACTAGAAGTACAAAATTTGGGGAGCCAAGTGGGCTTTGTGTACTTGTGATTACCACCAAGTATCATCAACATTGGGTGAAAAAACACTTGCTGGTATTTCGGAAACTCGTTATTTCTTAGAAGCTTGGCCACCCCTCTCAATGAAAGTGCTTTTGCACAGTCTGTGCCTTGGGCTACTTGAAGAGGAAACAAACCATAGAGACAAAACTGAGAACTTTTTTATTTTGTCAAGTTTCAAAGAGCTACTACAAACCATGTTGGATTTAGATTTCCAAATTCATCTATCTATATAGGAGAGAACAGAGCGAATCCTAAATATAAAAACTGCTACTGTAGACGAACGCTTCAACCTATAGAACAAAATTTGGTGATCCAAGTGGGATTTGTGTTCTGATCATTACCACCAAGTATCATCAACATTGGGTGAAAAAATATTTGCTGGTATTTCAGAAACTCGTTATTTCTGAGAAGCTTGGCAAACCCTCTCAATGAAAGTGCTTTTCCACAGTCTGTGCCTACGGCTACATGAAGAGGAAACAAACCATCGAAACAAAACTGAGAACGTCTTTATTTTGTCAAGTTTCAAAGAGCTACTACAAACCATGTTGCATTTAGAGTTCCAAATTCATCTATCTATATAGGAGAGAACAGAGTGAAACCTAAATATAAAAACTGCTACTGTAGACGATCGCTTCAATCTAGAAGTACAAAATTTGGTGAGCCAAGTGGGATTTGTGTACTTGTCATTACCACCAAGTATCATCAACGTTGTGTGAAAAAATATTTGCTGGGTTTCGGAAACTCGTTATTTCTTAGAAGCTTGGCCCCCCCTCTCAATGAAAGTGCTTTTCCACAGTCTGTGCCTAGGACTACTTGAAGAGGAAACAAACCATAGAGAGAAAACTGAGGACTCCCTTATTTTGTCAAGTTTCAAATAGCGACTACAAACCATGTTGGATTTAGAGTTCCAAATTCATCTATCTATATAGGTGAGAACAGAGTGAAACCTAAAAATAAAAACTGCTACTGTAGATGAACGCTTCAACCTAGAAGAACAAAATTTGGTGAGCCAAGTGGGATTTGTTTACCGATCATTACCACCAAGTATCATCAAGATTGGGTGAAAAAATATTTGCTGATATTTCGAATACTCGTTATTTCTTAGAAGCTTGGCAACCCCTCTCAATGAAAGTGCTTTTCCACAGTCTCTGCCTAGGGCTACTTGAAGAGGAAACAAACCATAGAGACAAAACTGAGAACTCCTTTATTTGGTCAAGTTTCAAAGAGCTACTACTAACCATGTTGGATTTAGAGTTCCAAATTCATCTATCTATATAGGAGAGAACAGAGTGAAACCTAAATATAAAAACTGCTACTGTAGACGAACGCTTCAATCTAGAAGTACAAAATTTGGTGAGCCAAGTGGGATTTGTGTACTTGTCATTACCACCAAGTATCATCAACATTGTGTGAAAAAATATTTGCTGGGTTTCGGAAACTCGTTATTTCTTAGAAGCTTGGCCCCCCCTCTCAATGAAAGTGGTTTTCCACAGTCTGTGCCTAGGGCTACATGAAGAGGAAACAAACCATAAAGACAAAACTGAGAACTTCTTTATTTTGTCAAGTTTCAAAGAGCTACTACAAACCATGTTGGATTTAGAGTTCCAAATTCATCTATCAATATAGGAGAGAAAAGAGTAAAACCTAAATATAAAAACTGCTACTGTAGACGAACGCTTCAACCTACAAGAACAAAATTTGGTGAGCAAAGTGGGATTTGTGTACTGATCATTACCACCAAGTATCATCAACATTGGGTGAAAAAATAATTGCTGGTATTTTGGAAACTTGTTATTTCTTAGAAGCTTGTCAAACCCTCTCAATGAAAGTGCTTTTCCACAGTCTGTCCCTAGGACTACTTGAAGAGGAAACAAACCATAGAGAGAAAACTGAGGACTCCCTTATTTTGTCAAGTTTCAAATAGCGACTACAAACCATGTTGGATTTAGAGTTCCAAATTCATCTATCAATATAGGAGAGAAAAGAGTAAAACCTAAATATAAAAACTGCTACTGTAGACGAACGCTTCAACCTACAAGAACAAAATTTGGTGAGCAAAGTGGGATTTGTGTACTGATCATTACCACCAAGTATCATCAACATTGGGTGAAAAAATAATTGCTGGTATTTTGGAAACTTGTTATTTCTTAGAAGCTTGTCAAACCCTCTCAATGAAAGTGCTTTTCCACAGTCTGTCCCTAGGACTACTTGAAGAGGAAACAAACCATAGAGAGAAAACTGAGGACTCCCTTATTTTGTCAAGTTTCAAATAGCGACTACAAACCATGTTGGATTTAGAGTTCCAAATTCATCTATCTATATAGGTGAGAACAGAGTGAAACCTAAAAATAAAAACTGCTACTGTAGATGAATGCTTCAACCTAGAAGAACAAAATTTGGTGAGCCAAGTGGGATTTGTTTACCGATCATTACCACCAAGTATCATCAAGATTGGGTGAAAAAATATATGCTGATATTTCGAATATTCGTTATTTCTTAGAAGATTGGCAAACCCTCTCAATGAAAGTGCTTTTCCACAGTCTCTGCCTAGGGCTACTTGAAGAGTAAACGAACCATAGAGACAAAACTGAGAACTTTTTTATTTTGTCAAGTTTCAAAGAGCTACTACAAACCATGTTGGATTTAGAGTTCCAAATTCATCTATCTATATAGGAGAGAACAGAGTGAAACCTAAATATAAAAACTGCTACTGTAGACGAACGCTTCAACCTAGAAGAACAAAATTTGTTGAGCCAAGTGGGATTTGTGTACTGATCATTACGACCAAGTATCATCAACATTGGGTGAAAAAATATTTGCTGGTATTTCGGAAACTCGTTATTTCTTAGAAGCTTGGCCACCCCTCTCAATGAAAGTGCTTTTCCACAGTCTGTGCCTAGGGATACATGAAGAGGAAACAACCATAGAGACAAAACTGAGAACTTCTTTATTTTGTCAAGTTTCAAAGAGCTACTACAATCCATGTTGGATTTAGAGTTTTAAATTCATCTAGCTCTATAGGAGAGAACAGAGTGAAACCTAAATATAAAACTGCTACTGTAGACGAAAGCTTCAACCTACAAGAAAAAATGGTGAGCCAAGTGGAATTTGTGTACCGATCATTACCACCAAGTATCATCAAGATTGGGTGAAAAAATATTTGCTGATATTTCGAATACTCGTTATTTCTTAGAAGCTTGGAAACCCCTCTCAATGAAAGTGCTTTTCCACAGTCTCTGCCTAGGGCTACTTGAAGAAGAAACAAACCATAGAGTCAAAACTGAGAACTCCTTTATTTTGTCAACTTTCAAAGAGCTACTACAAAGCATGTTGGATTTAGAGTTCCAAATAAATCTATCTATATAGGAGAGAACAGAGTGAAACCTAAAAATAAAAACTGCTACTGTAAACGAACGCTTCAACCTAGAAGAACAAAATTTGGTGAGCCAAGTGGGATTTGTGTACTTGTCATTACCACCACGTATCATCAACATTGGGTGAAAAAATATTTGCCTGTATTCGGGAACACGTAATTTCTTGGAAGTTTGGCAACCCCTTTCAATGAAAGTGCTTTTCCACAGTCTCTGCTTAGGGCTACATGAAGTGGAAACAAATCATAGAGACAAAACTGAGAACTCCTCTATTTTGTCAAGTTTCAAAGAGCTACTACACACCATGTTGGATTTAGTGTTCCAAATTCATCTATCTAAACATGAGACAACAGAGGGAAACCCAAAAATATAAACTGCTACTGTAAACGATCGCTTCAACCTAGAAAAAGAAAATTTGTTGAGTCAAGTGATATTTGTGTACCGATCATTTCCACCAAGTATCATCAAAATTGGGTGAAAAAATATTTGCTGGTATTTCAGAAACTCGTTATTTCTTAGAAGCTTGGCAACCTTTCTCAATGAAAGTTCTTTTCCACTTTCTGTGCCTAGGGCTACTTGAAGAGGAAACAAACCAGAGAGACAAAACTGAGAACTCCTTTATTTTGTCAAGTTTCAAAGAGCTACTACAAACCATGTTGGATTTAGAGTTCCAAATTCATCTATCTATATAGGAGAGAACAGAGTGAAACCTAAATATAAAAACTGCTACTGTAGATGAACGCTTCAACCTAGAAGTACAAAATTTGGTGAGACAAGTGGGATTTGTGTACTTGTCATTACCACCAAGTATCATCAACATGGGTGAAAAAATATTTGCTGGTATTTCGGAAACTCGTTATTTCTTAGAAGCTTGGCAACCCCTCTCAATGAAAGTGCTTTTCCACAGTCTGTGCCTAGGGCTACTTGAAGAGGAAACAAATCATAGAGACAAAACTGAGAACTCCTTTCTTTTGTCAAGTTTCAAAGAGCTACTAGAAATTATGTTGGATTTAGAGTTCCAAATTCATCTATCTATATAGGAGAGAACAGAGTGAAACCTAAAAATATAAACTGCTACTGTACACGAACACTTCAACCTAGAAGAACAAAATTTGGTGAGCCAAGTGGGATTTGGGGACTTGTCATTACCACCACGTATCATCAATGTTGGGTGAAAAAATATTTGCTGGTATTTCGGAAACTCGTAATTTCTTGTAAGCTTGGCAACCCCTCTCAATGAAAGTGCTTTTCTACAGTATCTGCTTAGAACTACTTGAAGCGCAAACCAATCATAGAGACAAAACTGAGAACTCCTTTATTTTGTCAAGTTTCAAAGAGCTACTGAAAACCATGTTGGATTTAGAGTTCCAAATTCATCTATCAATATAGGAGAGAACCGAGTGAAACCTAAATATACAAACTGCTACTGTAGACGAATGGTTCAACCTAGAAGAACACAATTTGGTGAGCCAATTGGGATATGTGTCCTGATCATTACCTCCAAGTATCATCAAGATTGGGTGAAAAAATATTTGCTGGTATTTCGGAAACTCGTTATTTCTTAGAAGCTTGGCAACCCCTCTCAATTAAAGTGCTTTTCCACAGTCTGTGCCTAGGGCTTCTTGAAGAGGAAACAAATCATAGAGACAAAACTGAGAACTCCTTTCTTTTGTCAAGTTTCAAAGAGCTACTAGAAATTATGTTGGATTTAGAGTTCCAAATTCATCTATCTATATAGGAGAGAACAGAGTGAAACCTAAAAATAAGAACTGCTACTGTAAACGAACGCTTTAACCTAGAAGAACAAAATTTGGTGAGCCAAGTGGGATTTGTGGACTTGTCATTACCACCACGTATCATCAACGTTGTGTGAAAAAATATTTGCTGGTATTTCAGAAACTCGTAATTTCTTGGAAGATTGGCAACCCCACTCAATGAAAGTGCTTTTCTACAGTCTCTGCATAGGGCTACTTGAAGCGGAAACAAATCATAGAGACAAAACTGAGAACTAATTTATTTTGTCAAGTTTCAAAGAGCTACTGAAAACCATGTTGGATTTAGAGTTCCAAATTCATCTATCTACATAGGAGAGAACCGAGTGAAACCTAAAATAAAAAACTGCTACTGTAAACTAACGCTTCAACCTAGAAGAACAAAATTTGATGAGCCAAGTGGGACTTGTGTACTGATCATTACCACCAAGTATCATCAAGATTGGGTGAAAAAATATTTGCTGGTATTTCGGAAACTCGTTATTTCTCAGAAGCTTGGCAACCCCTCTCAATGAAAGGGCTTTTCCACCGTCTGGGCCTAGGGCTACTTGAAGAGGAAACAAACCATAGAGACAAAACTGAGAACTACTTTATTTTGTCAAGTTTCAAAGAGCTACTACAAACAATGTTGGATTTAGAGTTCCAAATTCATCTATCTATATAGTAGAGAACATAGTGAAACCTAAAAATAAAAACTGCTACTGTACACGAACGCTTCAACCTAGAAGAACAAAATTTGATGAACCAAGTGGGACTTTTGTACTGATCATTACCACCAAGTATCATCAAGATTGGGTGAAAAAATATTTGCTGGTATTTCGGAAACTTGTTATTTCTCAGAAGCTTGGCAACCCCTCTCAATGAAAGGGCTTTTCCACCGTCTGGGCCTAGGGCTACTTGAAGAGGAAACAAACCATAGAGACAAAACTGAGAACTACTTTATTTTGTCAAGTTTCAAAGAGCTACTACAAACAATGTTGGATTTAGAGTTCCAAATTCATCGATCTATACAGTAGAGAACAGAGTGAAACCTAAAAATACAAACTGCTACTGTACACGACCGCTTCAACCTAGAAGAACAAAATTTGGTGAGCCAAGTGGGATTTGTGGACTTGTCATTACCACTACGTATCATCAAGATTGGGTGAAAAAATATTTGCTGGTATTTCGGAAACTCGTTATTTCTCAGAAGCTTGGCAACCCCTCTCAATGAAAGGGCTTTTCCACCGTCTGTGCCTAGGGCTACTTGAAGAGGAAACAAATCATAGAGAAAAAACTGAGAACTCCTTTATTTTCTCAAGTTTCAAGGAGCTACTACAAACCATGTTGGATTTAGAGTTCCAAATTCATCTATCTATATAGGAGAGAACCGAGTGAAACCTAAATATATAAACTGCTACTGTAGACGAACGCTTCAACCTAGAAGAACAAAATTTGGTGAGCCAAGTGGGACTTGTGTACTGATCATTACCACCAAGTATCATCAAGATTGGGTGAAAAAATATTTGCTGGTATTTCGGAAACTCGTTATTTCTAAGAAGCTTGGCAACCCCTCTCAATGAAAGGGCTTTTCCACCGTCTGTGCCTAGGGCTACTTGAAGAGGAAACAAACCATAGAGACAAAACTGAGAACTACTTTATTTTGTCAAGTTTCAAAGAGCTACTACAAACAATGTTGGATTTAGAGTTCCAAATTCATCTATCTATATAGTAGAGAACATAGTGAAACCTAAAAATAAAAACTGCTACTGTACACGAACGCTTCAACCTAGAAGAACAAAATTTGGTGAGCCAAGTGGGATTTCTTGACTTGTCATTACCACCAGGTATCATCAAGATTGGGTGAAAAAATATTTGCTGGTATTTTGGAAACTCGTAATTTCTTGGAAGCTTGGCAACCCCTCTCAATGAAGTGCTTTTCCACAGTCTCTGCTTAAGGCTACTTGAATCGGAAACAAATCATAGAGAAAAAACTAAGAACTCCTTTATTTTCTCAAGTTTCAAGAGCTACTACAAACCATGTTGGATTTAGAGTTCCAAATTCATCTATCTATATAGGAGAGAACCGAGTGAAACCTAAATATACAAACTGCTACTGTAGACGAACGGTTCAACCTAGAAGAACACAATTTGGTGAGCCAATTGGGATATGTGTACTGATCATTACCACCAAGTATCATCAAGATTGGGTGAAAAAATATTTGCTGGTATTTCGGAAACTCGTTATATCTTAGAAGCTTGGCAACCCCTCTAAATTAAAGTGCTTTTCCACAGTCTGTGCCTAGGGCTGCTTGAAGAGGAAACGAATCATAGAGACAAAACTGAGAACTCCTTTGTTTTGTCAAGTTTCAAAGAGCTACTACAAATTATGTTGGATTTAGAGTTCCAAATTCATCTATCTATATAGGAGAGAACAGAGTGAAACCTAAAAATATAAACTGCTACTGCACACGAACGCTTCAACCTAGAAGAACAAAATTTCGTGAGCCAAGTGGGATTTGGGGACTTGTCATTACCACCACGTATCATCAATGTTGGGTGAAAAAATATTTGCTGGTATTTCGGAAACTCGTAATTTCTTGGAAGCTTGGCAACCCCTCTCAATGAAAGTGCTTTTCTACACTATCTGCTTAGAAATACTTGAAGCGGAAACAATTCATAGAGAGAAAACTGAGAACTCCTTTATTTTGTCAAGTTTCAAAGAGCTACTACAAACTATGTTGAATTTAGAATTCCAAATTCATCTATCTATATACGAGAGAACAGAGTGAAACCTAAGTATAAAAACTGCTACTGTAGACGAACGCTTCAACCTGGAAGAACAAAATTTGGTGAGCCAAGTGGGATTTGAGGACTTGTCATTTCCACAACGTATAATCAAGATTGGGTGAAAAAATATTTGCTGGTATTTCGGAAACTCGTTATTTCTTAGAAGATTTCAACGCCTCTCAAGGAAAGTGATTTTCCAAGGTCTTTGCCTAGGGCTACTTGAAGAGGAAACAAACCATAGAGACAAAACTGAGAACTCCTTTCTTTTTTCAAGTTTCAAAGAGCTACTACAAACCATGTTGGATTTAGAGTTCCAAATTCATCTATCTATACAGGAGAGAACAGAGTGAAACCTAAAAATAAAAACTGCTACTGTAAACGAACGCTTCAACCTAGAAGCATAAAATTTGGTGAGCCAAGTGGGACTTGTGTACTGATCATTACCACCAAGTATCATCAAGATTGGGTGAAAAAATATTTGCTGGTATTTCGGAAACTCGTTATTTCTTAGAAGCTTGGCAACCCCTCACAATGAAAGGGCTTTTCCACCGTCTGTGCCTAGGGCTACTTGAAGAGGAAACAAATCATAGAGACAAAACTGAGAACTCCTTTATTTTGTCAAGTTTCAAAGAGCGACTGCAAACCATGTTGGATTTAGAGTTCCAAATTCATCTATCTATATAGGAGAGAACAGAGTGAAACCTAAAAATATAAACTGCTACTGTACACGAACGCTTCAACCTAGAAAAACAAAATTTGGTGAGCCAAGTGGGATTTGTGGACTTGTCATTACCATCACGTATCATCAATGTTGGGTAAAAAAATATTTGCTGGTATTTAGGGAACTCGTAATTTCTTGGAAGCTTGGCAAACCCTCTCAATGAAAGTGCTTTTCTACAGTCTCTGCTTAGAACTACTTGAAGCGGAAAAAATCATAGAGACAAAACTGAGAACTCCTTTATTTTGTCAAGTTTCAAAGAGCTACTACAAACTATGTTGAATTTATAATTCCAAATTCATCTATCTATATACGAGGGAACAGAGTGAAACCTAAGTATCAAAACTGCTACTGTAGACGAACGCTTCAACATAGAAGAACAAAATTTGGTGAGTCAAGTGGGATTTGTGGTCTTGTCATTTCCACCACGTATCATCAAGATTGGGTGAAAAAATATTTGCTGGTATTTCGGAAACTCGTTTTTTTCTTAGAAAATTCCAACCCCTCTCAAGGAAAGTGATTTTCCAAGGTCTATGCCTAGGGCTACTTGAAGAGGAAACAAACCATAGAGACAAAACTGAGAACTCCTTTCTTTTGTCAAGTTTCAAAGATCTACTTCACACCATGTCGGATTTAGAGTTCCAAATTCATCTATCTATATAAAAGAGAACAGAGTGAAACCTAAAAATAAAAACTGCTAATGTAAACGAACGCTTCAACCTAGAAGAACAAAATTTGGTGAGCCAAGTGGGACTTGTGTACTGATCACTACCACCAAGTATCATGAAGATTGGGTGAAAAAATATTTGCTGGTATTTGGGAAACTCGTTATTTCTCAGAAGCTTGGCAACCCCTCTCAATGAAAGGGCTTTTCCACCGTCTGTGCTTAGGGCTACTTGAAGAGAAAACAAACCATAGAGACAAAACTGAGAACTACTTTATTTTGTCAAACCATGTGGGATTTAGAGTTCCAAATTCATCTATCTATATAAAAGAGAACAGAGTGAAACCTAAAAATAAAAACTGCTCGTGTAAACGAACGCTTCAACCTAGAAGAACAAAATTTGGTGAGCCAAGTGGGACTTGTGTACTGATAATTACCACCAAGTATCATCAAGATTGGGTGAAAAAATATTTGCTGGTATTTCGAATACTCGTTATTTCTTAGAAGCTTGGCAATCCCTCTCAATGAAACTGCTTTTCCACAGTCTGTGCCTAGGGCTACTTGAAGAGGAAAAAAACCATAGAGACAAAACTGAGAACTCTTTTATTTTGTCAAATTTCAAAGATCTACTACAAACCAGGTTGGATTTAGAGTTACAAATTCATCGATCTATATAGGAGAGACCATAGTGAAACGTAAATATAAAACTGCTACTGTAGACGAACGATTCAGCCTAGAAGAACAAAATTTGGTGAGCCAAGTGGGATTTGTGTACTGATCATTACCACACAGTACCATCAAGAGAGGTGAAAAAATATTTGCTGGTATTTCGGAAACTCTTTATTTCTTAGAAGCTTGGCAACTTCTCTCAATGAAAGTGCTTTTCCATAGTCTGTGCCTAGGGCTATTTGAAGCGGATACATATCATAGAGACAAAACTGAGAACTCCTTTATTTTTTCAGGTTTCAAAGAGCTACTACAAAACATGTTGGATTTAGAGTTCCAAATTCATCTATCTATAGGAGAGAACAGAGAGAAACCTAAATATAAAAACTGCTACTGTAGACGAACGCTTCAACCTAGAAGAACAAAATTTGGTGAACCAAGTGGGATTTGTGTACTTGTCATTACCACCACGTATCATCAAGATTGGGTGAAAATATATTTTCTGGTATTTCGGAAAATCGTAATTTCTTGGAAGCTTTCAACCCCTTTCAATGAAAGTGCTTTTTCACAGTCTCTCCTTAGGGCTACTTGAAGAGGAAACAAACCATAGAGACAAAACTGAGAACTCCTTTATTTTGTCAACTTTCAAATAGCTACTGCAAACCATGTTGGATTTAGAGTTCCAAATTCATCTATCTATATAGGAGAGAACAGAGTGAAACCTAAAAATAAAAACTGCTACTGTAAACGAACGCTTCAACCTAGAAGAACAAAATTTGGTGAGCCAAGTGGGACTTGTGTACTGATCATTACCAACAAGTATCATCAAGATTGGGTGAAAAAATATTTGCTGGTATTTCGGAAACTCGTTATTTCATAGAAGCTTGGCAACCCCTCACAATGAAAGGGCTTTTCCACCGTCTGTGCCTAGGGCTACTTGAAGAGGAAACAAATCATAGAGACAAAACTGAGAACTCCTTTATTTTGTCAAGTTTCAAAGAGCGACTACAAACCATGTTGGATTTAGAGTTCCAAATTCATCTATCTATATAGGAGAGAACAGAGTGAAACCTAAAAATATAAACTGCTACTGTACACGAACGCTTCAACCTAGAAAAGCAAAATTTGGTGAGCCAAGTGGAATTTGTGGACTTGTCATTACCATCACGTATCATCAATGTTGGGTAAAAAAATATTTGCTGGTATTTCGGGAACTCGTAATTTCTTGGAAGCTTGGCAACCGCTCTCAATGAAAGTGCTTTTCTACAGTCTCTGCTTAGAACTATTTGAAGCGGAAAAAAATCATAGAGACAAAACTGAGAACACCTTTATTTTATCAAGTTTCAAAGAGCTACTACAAACTATGTTGAATTTATAATACCAAATTCATCTATCTATATACGAGAGAACAGAGTGAAACCTAAGTATAAAAACTGCTAGTGTAAATGAACGCTTCAACCTAGAAGAACAAAATTTGGTGAGCCAAGTGGGATTTGTGAACTTGTCATTACCACAAAGTATCATCAAGGTTGGGTGAAAAAATATTTGCTGGTATTTCGGAAACTCGTTATTTCTTAGAAGCTTGGCAACCCCTCTCAATGAAACTGCTTTTCCACAGTCTGTGCCTAGGGATACTTGAAGAGGAAACAAACCATAGAGACAAAACTGAGAACTCCTTTATTTTTCAAGTTACAAAGATCTACTACAAACCAGGTTGGATTTAGAGTGCCAAATTCATCTATCTATATAGGAGAGACCATAGTGAAACCTAAATATAAAAACTGCTACTGTAATCGAATGTTTCAACCTAGAAGAACAAAATTTGGTGAGCCAAGTGTGATTTGTGGACTTTTCATTACCACCACGTGTCATCAAGATTGGTTGGAGAAATATTGGCTGGTATTTCGGAAACTCGTAATTTTTGTAAGCTTGGCAACCCCTCTCAAGGAAAGTGCTTTTCCACAGTCTCTGATTAGGACTATTTGAAGTGGAAACAAATCATAGAGACAAAACTGAGAACTCCTTTATTTTGTCAAGTGTCAAAGAGCTACTACAAACAATGTTTTATTTAGAGTTCCAAATTCATCTATCTATATAGGAGAGAACAGAGTGAAACCCAAATATAAAAACTGCTACTGTAGACGAACGCTTCAGCCTAGAAGAACAAAATTTGGTGAGCCAAGTGGGATTTGTGTACTGATTATTACCACACAGTATCATCAAGATAGATGAAAAAATATTTGCAGGTATTTCGGAAACTCTTTATTTCTTAGAAGCTTGGCAACCCCTCTCAATGAAAGTGCTTTTCCACAGTCTGTGCCTAGGGCTACTTGAAGAGGAAACAAACCATAGAGACAAAACTGAGAACTCCTTCATTTTGTCAAGTTTCAAAGAGCTACTACAAACCATGTTGGATTTAGAGTTCCAAATTCATCTATCTATAGGAGAGAACAGAGAGAAACCTAAATATAAAAACTGCTACTGTAGACGAAGGCTTCAACCTAGAAGAACAAAATTTGGTGATCCAAGTGGGATTTGTGTTCATGTCATTACCACCACATATCATCAAGATTGGGTGAAAATATATTTGCTTGTATTTCGGAAAATCGTAATTTCTTGGAAGCTTTGCAACCCCTTTCAATGAAAGTGCTTTTTCACAGTCTCCGATTAGGGCTACTTGAAGAGGAAACAAACCATAGAGACAAAACTGAGAACTCCTTTATTTTGTCAACTTTCAAAGAGCTACTACAAACCATGTTTGATTTAGAGTTCCAAATTCATGTATCTATATAGGAGAGAACAGAATGAAAGCTAAAATTAAAAACTGCTAGTGTAAACGAACGCTTCAACCTAGAAGAACAAAATTTGGTGAGCCAAGTGGGACTTGTGTACTGATCTTTACCACCAAGTATCATCAAGATTGGGTGAAAAAATATTTGCTGGTATTTCGGAAACTCGTTAGTTCTTAGAAGCTTGGCAACCCCTCTCAATGAAAGGGCTTTTCCACCGTCTGTGCCTAGGGCTACTTGAAGAGGAAACAAACCATGGAGACAAAACTGAGAACTCCTTTATTTTTTCAAGTTTCAAAGAGCTACTACAAACCATGTTGGATTTAGAGTTCCAAATTCATCTATCTATATAGGAGAGAACAGAGTGAAACCTAACAATATAAACTGCTACTGTACACGAACGCTTCAACCTAGAAGAACAAAATTTGGTGAGCCAAGTGGGATTTTTGGACTTGTCATTACCACAACGTATCATCAATGTTGGGTGAAAAAATATTTGCTGGTATTTCGGAAACTCGTAATTTCTTGGAAGCTTGGCAATCCCTCTTAATGAAAGTGCTTTTTTACAGTCTCTGCTTAGAACTACGTGAAGCGGAAACAAATCATAGAGACAAAACTGAGAACTCCTTTATTTTTCAAGTTCAAAGAGCTACTACAAACTATGTTGAATTTAGAATTCCAAATTCATCTATCTATATACCAGAGAACAAAGTGAAACCTAAGTATGAAAACTGCTACTGTAGACGAACGCTTCAACCTAGAAGAACAAAATTTGGTGAGCCAAGTGGGATTTGTGGACTTCTCATTTCCACCACGTATCATCAAGATTGGGTGAAAAAATATTTGCTGGTATTTCGGAAACTAGTTATTTCTTAGAAGTTTCCAACCCCTCTCAAGGAAAGTGATTTTACAAGGTCTATGCCTAGGGCTACTTGAAGAGGAAACAAACCATTGAGACAAAACTGAGAACTCTTTCTTTTGTCAAGTTTCAAAGATCTACTTCAAACCATGTCGGATTTAGAGTTCCAAATTCATCTATCTATATAAAAGAGAACAGAGTGAAACCTAAAAATAAAAACTGCTAGTGTAAACGAATGCTTCAACTTAGAATTACAAAATTTGGTGAGCCAAGTGGGACTTGTGTACTGATCATTACCACCATGTATCATCAAGATTGGGTGAAAAAATATTTGCTGGTATTTCGGAAACTCGTTATTTCTTAGAAGCTTGGGAACCCCTCTCAATGAAACTGCTTTTCCACAGTCTGTGCCTAGGGCTACTTGAAGAGGAAACAAACCATAGAGACAAAACTGAGAACTCCTTTATTTTCTCAAGTTTCAAAGATCTACTACAAACCAGGTTGGATTTAGACTTCCAAATTCATATATGTATAGGAGAGAACAGAGAGAAACCTAAATATAAAAACTGCTACTGTAGACGAACGCTTCAACCTAGAAGAACAAAATTTGGTGATCCAAGTGGGATTTGTGTACTTGTCATTACCACCACGTATCATAAAGATTGGGTGAAAATATATTTTCTGGTATTTCGGAAAATCGTAATTTCTTGGAAGCTTTGCAACCCCTTTCAATGAAAGTGCTTTTTCACAGTCTCTGCTTAGGGCTACTTGAAGAGGAAGCAAACCATGGAGACAAAACTGAGAACTCCTTTATTTTGTCAACTTTCAAAGAGCTACTACAACCCATGTCGGATATAGAGTTCCAAATTCATCTATCTATATATAATAGAACAGAGTGAAACCTAAAAATAAAAACTGCTACTGTAAACGAACGCTTCAACCTAGAAGAACAAAATTTGGTGGGCGAAGTGAGATTTGTGTACTGATCATTACCACAACATATCATGAAGATTGGGTAAAAAATATTTCCTGGTGTTACGGAAACTCGTTATTTCTTAGAAGCTTGGCAACCCCTCTCAATGAAAGTGCTTTTCCACAGTCACTGCCAAGGCTACTTGAAGAGGAAACAAACCATAGAGACTAAACTGAGAACTCCTTTATTTTGTCAAGTTTCAAATAGCTACTTCAAACCCTGTTGGATTTAGAGTTCCAAATTCCTCTATCTATATAGTAGAGAACAGAGTGAAACCTAAATATATAAACTGCTACTGTAGACGAACACTTCAACATAGGAGAACAAAATTTGGTGAGCCAAGTGGGATTGGTGTACCTGTCATTACCACCACGTATCATCAAGATTGGGAGAAAAAATATTTGCTGGTATTTCGGAAACTCGTAATTTTTTTGGAAGATTGGCAACCACTTTCAATGAAAATGCTTTTCCACCGTCTCTGCTTAGGGCTACATGAAGAGGAAAAGATCATAGAGACACAACTGAGAACTTTTTTATTTTGTCAATTTTCAAAGAATTACTACAAACCATGTTGGATTTAGAGTACCGAATTCATCTATCTATATAGGAGAGAACAGAGGGAAACCTAAAGATAAAAACTGCTGCTGTAGACGAACGGTTCAACCAAGAAGAACAAAATTTGATGAGCCAAGTGGGATTTCTGTACTGATCCTGATCACCAAGTAGCATCAAGATTGGGTGAAAAAATATTTGCTGGTATTTCGAATACTCGTTATTTATTAGAAGCTTGGCAAGCCCTCTCAATGAAAGTGGTTTTCCGCAGTCTGTGCCTAGGGCTACTTGAAGAGGAAACAAACCGTAGAGACAAAACTGAGTACTCCTTTATTTTCTCAAGTATCAAAGAGCTACTTTAAACCATGTTGGATTTAGAGTTCCAAATTCATCTATCTATATAGAAGAGAACAGATGAAACCTAAAAATAAAAACTGCTACTGTAAATGAACGTTTCTACCTAGAAGAACCAAATTTGGTGAGCCAAGTGGCATTTGTGTACTTATCATTACCACCCAGTATCATCAAGATTGGGTGAAAAATTATCTGCTGGTATTTCGGAAACTCGTAATTTCTTGGAAGCATGGCCACCCCTCTCAATGAAAATGCTTTTCCACAGTCTGTGACAAGGGCTACTTGAAGAGGAAACAAACCATAGAGACAAAACTGAGGACTTCTTTATTTTGTCAAGTTTCAAAGAGCTACTACAAAACATGTTGGATTTAGAGTTCCAAATTCATCTATCTATAGGAGAGAACAGAGAGAAACCTAAATATAAAAACTGCTACTGTAGACGAACGCTTCAACCTAGAAGAACAAAATTTGGTGAACCAAGTGGGATTTGTGTACTTGTCATTACCACCACGTATCATCAAGATTGGGTGAAAATATATTTTCTGGTATTTCGGAAAATCGTAATTTCTTGGAAGCTTTGCAACCCCTTTCAATGAAAGTGCTTTTTCACAGTCTCTCCTTAGGGCTACTTGAAGAGGAAACAAACCATAGAGACAAAACTGAGAACTCCTTTATTTTGTCAACTTTCAAATAGCTACTGCAAACCATGTTGGATTTAGAGTTCCAAATTCATCTATCTATATAGGAGAGAACAGAGTGAAACCTAAAAATAAAAACTGCTACTGTAAACGAACGCTTCAACCTAGAAGCACAAAATTTGGTGAGCCAAGTGGGACTTGTGTACTGATCATTACCAACAAGTATCATCAAGATTGGGTGAAAAAATATTTGCTGGTATTTCGGAAACTCGTTATTTCATAGAAGCTTGGCAACCCCTCACAATGAAAGGGCTTTTCCACCGTCTGTGCCTAGGGCTACTTGAAGAGGAAACAAATCATAGAGACAAAACTGAGAACTCCTTTATTTTGTCAAGTTTCAAAGAGCGACTACAAACCATGTTGGATTTAGAGTTCCAAATTCATCTATCTATATAGGAGAGAACAGAGTGAAACCTAAAAATATAAACTGCTACTGTACACGAACGCTTCAACCTTGAAAAGCAAAATTTGGTGAGCCAAGTGGAATTTGTGGACTTGTCATTACCATCACGTATCATCAATGTTGGGTAAAAAAATATTTGCTGGTATTTCGGGAACTCGTAATTTCTTGGAAGCTTGGCAACCGCTCTCAATGAAAGTGCTTTTCTACAGTCTCTGCTTAGAACTATTTGAAGCGGAAAAAAATCATAGAGACAAAACTGAGAACACCTTTATTTTATCAAGTTTCAAAGAGCTACTACAAACTATGTTGAATTTATAATACCAAATTCATCTATCTATATACGAGAGAACAGAGTGAAACCTAAGTATAAAAACTGCTAGTGTAAATGAACGCTTCAACCTAGAAGAACAAAATTTGGTGAGCCAAGTGGGATTTGTGAACTTGTCATTACCACAAAGTATCATCAAGGTTGGGTGAAAAAATATTTGCTGGTATTTCGGAAACTCGTTATTTCTTAGAAGCTTGGCAACCCCTCTCAATGAAACTGCTTTTCCACAGTCTGTGCCTAGGGATACTTGAAGAGGAAACAAACCATAGAGACAAAACTGAGAACTCCTTTATTTTTCAAGTTACAAAGATCTACTACAAACCAGGTTGGATTTAGAGTGCCAAATTCATCTATCTATATAGGAGAGACCATAGTGAAACCTAAATATAAAAACTGCTACTGTAATCGAATGTTTCAACCTAGAAGAACAAAATTTGGTGAGCCAAGTGTGATTTGTGGACTTTTCATTACCACCACGTGTCATCAAGATTGGTTGGAGAAATATTGGCTGGTATTTCGGAAACTCGTAATTTTTGTAAGCTTGGCAACCCCTCTCAATGAAAGTGCTTTTCCACAGTCTCTGATTAGGACTATTTGAAGTGGAAACAAATCATAGAGACAAAACTGAGAACTCCTTTATTTTGTCAAGTGTCAAAGAGCTACTACAAACAATGTTGGATTTAGAGTTCCAAATTCATCTATCTATATAGGAGAGAACAGAGTGAAACCCAAATATAAAAACTGCTACTGTAGACGAACGCTTCAGCCTAGAAGAACAAAATTTGGTGAGCCAAGTGGGATTTGTGTACTGATTATTACCACACAGTATCATCAAGATAGATGAAAAAATATTTGCAGGTATTTCGGAAACTCTTTATTTCTTAGAAGCTTGGCAACCCCTCTCAATGAAAGTGCTTTTCCACAGTCTGTGCCTAGGGCTACTTGAAGAGGAAACAAACCATAGAGACAAAACTGAGAACTCCTTCATTTTGTCAAGTTTCAAAGAGCTACTACAAACCATGTTGGATTTAGAGTTCCAAATTCATCTATCTATAGGAGAGAACAGAGAGAAACCTAAATATAAAAACTGCTACTGTAGACGAAGGCTTCAACCTAGAAGAACAAAATTTGGTGATCCAAGTGGGATTTGTGTTCATGTCATTACCACCACATATCATCAAGATTGGGTGAAAATATATTTGCTTGTATTTCGGAAAATCATAATTTCTTGGAAGCTTTGCAACCCCTTTCAATGAAAGTGCTTTTTCACAGTCTCCGATTAGGGCTACTTGAAGAGGAAACAAACCATAGAGACAAAACTGAGAACTCCTTTATTTTGTCAACTTTCAAAGAGCTACTACAAACCATGTTTGATTTAGAGTTCCAAATTCATCTATCTATATAGGAGAGAACAGAATGAAAGCTAAAATTAAAAACTGCTAGTGTAAACGAACGCTTCAACCTAGAAGAACAAAATTTGGTGAGCCAAGTGGGACTTGTGTAATGATCATTACCACCAAGTATCATCAAGATTGGGTGAAAAAATATTTGCTGGTATTTCGGAAACTCGTTAGTTCTTAGAAGCTTGGCAACCCCTCTCAATGAAAGGGCTTTTCCACCGTCTGTGCCTAGGGCTACTTGAAGAGGAAACAAACCATGGAGACAAAACTGAGAACTCCTTTATTTTTTCAAGTTTCAAAGAGCTACTACAAACCATGTTGGATTTAGAGTTCCAAATTCATCTATCTATATAGGAGAGAACAGAGTGAAACCTAACAATATAAACTGCTACTGTACACGAACGCTTCAACCTAGAAGAACAAAATTTGGTGAGCCAAGTGGGATTTTTGGACTTGTCATTACCACAACGTATCATCAATGTTGGGTGAAAAAATATTTGCTGGTATTTCGGAAACTCGTAATTTCTTGGAAGCTTGGCAACCCCTCTTAATGAAAGTGCTTTTTTACAGTCTCTGCTTAGAACTACGTGAAGCGGAAACAAATCATAGAGACAAAACTGAGAACTCCTTTATTTTTCAAGTTCAAAGAGCTACTACAAACTATGTTGAATTTAGAATTCCAAATTCATCTATCTATATACCAGAGAACAAAGTGAAACCTAAGTATGAAAACTGCTACTGCAGACGAACGCTTCAACCTAGAAGAACAAAATTTGGTGAGCCAAGTGGGATTTGTGGACTTCTCATTTCCACCACGTATCATCAAGATTGGGTGAAAAAATATTTGCTGGTATTTCGGAAACTAGTTATTTCTTAGAAGATTCCAACCCCTCTCAAGGAAAGTGATTTTACAAGGTCTATGCCTAGGGCTACTTGAAGAGCAAACAAACCATTGAGACAAAACTGAGAACTCTTTCTTTTGTCAAGTTTCAAAGATCTACTTCAAACCATGTCGGATTTAGAGTTCCAAATTCATCTATCTATATAAAAGAGAACAGAGTGAAACCTAAAAATAAAAACTGCTAGTGTAAACGAATGCTTCAACTTAGAATTACAAAATTTGGTGAGCCAAGTGGGACTTGTGTACTGATCATTACCACCATGTATCATCAAGATTGGGTGAAAAAATATTTGCTGGTATTTCGGAAACTCGTTATTTCTTAGAAGCTTGGGAACCCCTCTCAATGAAACTGCTTTTCCACAGTCTGTGCCTAGGGCTACTTGAAGAGGAAACAAACCATAGAGACAAAACTGAGAACTCCTTTATTTTCTCAAGTTTCAAAGATCTACTACAAACCAGGTTGGATTTAGACTTCCAAAATCATATATGTATAGGAGAGAACAGAGAGAAACCTAAATATAAAAACTGCTACTGTAGACGAACGCTTCAACCTAGAAGAACAAAATTTGGTGATCCAAGTGGGATTTGTGTACTTGTCATTACCACCACGTATCATAAAGATTGGGTGAAAATATATTTGCTGGTATTTCGGAAAATCGTAATTTCTTGGAAGCTTTGCAACCCCTTTCAATGAAAGTGCTTTTTCACAGTCTCTGCTTAGGGCTACTTGAAGAGGAAGCAAACCATGGAGACAAAACTGAGAACTCCTTTATTTTGTCAACTTTCAAAGAGCTACTACAACCCATGTCGGATATAGAGTTCCAAATTCATCTATCTATATATAATAGAACAGAGTGAAACCTAAAAATAAAAACTGCTACTGTAAACGAACGCTTCAACCTAGAAGAACAAAATTTGGTGGGCGAAGTGAGATTTGTGTACTGATCATTACCACAACATATCATGAAGATTGGGTAAAAAATATTTCCTGGTGTTACGGAAACTCGTTATTTCTTAGAAGCTTGGCAACCCCTCTCAATGAAAGTGCTTTTCCACAGTCACTGCCAAGGCTACTTGAAGAGGAAACAAACCATAGAGACTAAACTGAGAACTCCTTTATTTTGTCAAGTTTCAAATAGCTACTTCAAACCCTGTTGGATTTAGAGTTCCAAATTCCTCTATCTATATAGTAGAGAACAGAGTGAAACCTAAATATATAAACTGCTACTGTAGACGAACACTTCAACATAGGAGAACAAAATTTGGTGAGCCAAGTGGGATTGGTGTACCTGTCATTACCACCACGTATCATCAAGATTGGGAGAAAAAATATTTGCTGGTATTTCGGAAACTCGTAATTTTTTTGGAAGATTGGCAACCACTTTCAATGAAAATGCTTTTCCACCGTCTCTGCTTAGGGCTACATGAAGAGGAAAAAATCATAGAGACACAACTGAGAACTTTTTTATTTTGTCAATTTTCAAAGAATTACTACAAACCATGTTGGATTTAGAGTACCGAATTCATCTATCTATATAGGAGAGAACAGAGGGAAACCTAAAGATAAAAACTGCTGCTGTAGACGAACGGTTCAACCAAGAAGAACAAAATTTGGTGAGCCAAGTGGGATTTCTGTACTGATCCTGATCACCAAGTAGCATCAAGATTGGGTGAAAAAATATTTGCTGGTATTTCGAATACTCATTATTTATTAGAAGCTTGGCAAGCCCTCTCAATGAAAGTGGTTTTCCGCAGTCTGTGCCTAGGGCTACTTGAAGAGGAAACAAACCGTAGAGAAAAAACTGAGTACTCCTTTATTTTCTCAAGTATCAAAGAGCTACTTTAAACCATGTTGGATTTAGAGTTCCAAATTCATCTATCTATATAGAAGAGAACAGATGAAACCTAAAAATAAAAACTGCTACTGTAAATGAACGTTTCTACCTAGAAGAACCAAATTTGGTGAGCCAAGTGGCATTTGTGTACTGATCATTACCACCCAGTATCATCAAGATTGGGTGAAAAATTATCTGCTGGTATTTCGGAAACTCGTAATTTCTTGGAAGCATGGCCACCCCTCTCAATGAAAATGCTTTTCCACAGTCTGTGACAAGGGCTACTTGAAGAGGAAACAAACCATAGAGACAAAACTGAGGACTTCTTTATTTTGTCAAGTTTCAAAGAGCTACAACAAACCATGTTGGATTTAGAGTTCCAAATTCATCTATCTATATAGGAGAGAAAAGTGGGAAACCTAAAAATAAATACTGCTACTGTAAACGAATGCTTCAACCTAGAAGAAGAAAATTTGGTGAGCCAAGTGGGATTTGTGTACTGATCATTACCACCCAGTATCATCAAGATTGGGTGAAAAAATATTTGCTGGTATTTCAGAAACTGGTTATTTCTTAGAAGCTTGGCAACCCCTCTCAATGAAAGGGCTTTCCACAGTCTGTGCCTAGGGCTACTTGAAGAGGAAAGAATCCATAGAGACAAAACTGAGAACTCGTTCATTTTGTCAAGTTTCAAAGAGCTACTACAATCCATGTTGGATTTAGAGTTCCAAATTCACCTATCTATATAGGAGAGAACAGAGTGAAACCTAAAAATGAAATCTGCTACTGTAAACGAACGCTTCAACCTAGAAGAACAAAATTTGGTGAGCCTAGTGGGATTGGTGTACCTGTCATTACCACCACGTATCATCAAGATTGGGTGAAAAAATATTTGCTGGTATTTCGGAAACTCGTTATTTCTTAGAAGCTTGGCAACCCCTCTCAATGAAACTGCTTTTCCACAGTCTCTGCCTAGGGCTACCTTAAGAGGAAACAAACCATAGACACAAAACTGAGAACTCCTTTATTTTGTCAAGTTTCAAAGAGCTACTACAAACCATGTTGGATTTAGAGTTCCAAATTCATCTATCTTAATAGGAGAGAACAGAGGGAAAGCTAAATAAAAAAAACTGGTACTGTAGACGAACGCGTCAACGTAGAAGAACAAACTTTGGTGAGCCAAGTGGGATTTCTGTACTGATCATTACCACCAAGTATCATCAAGATTCGGTGAAAATATATTTGCTGGTGTTTTGGAAACTCGTTATTTCTTAAATGCTTGGCAACCACTCTCAATGAAAGTGCTTTTCCACAGTGTGTGCCTAGAGCTACTTGAAGAGGAAACAAACCATAGAGACAAAACTGAGACCTCCTTTATTTTGTCAAGTTTCAAAGAGCTACTACAAACCATGTTGGATTTAGAGTTCCAAATTCATCTATTTATATAAGAGAGAACAGAGGGAAACCTAAATATAAAAACTGCTACTGTAGAAGAACGCTTCAACCTAGAAAAACAAAATTTGGTGAGCCAAGTGGTATTTGTGTACTGATCATTACCATCAGGTATTATCAAGATTGGGTGAAAAAAATATTTGCTGGTATTTCGGAAACTCGTTATTTCTTAGAAGCTTCGCAACCCCTCTCAATGAAAGCGCTTTTCCACAGTCTGTTCCTTGGGCTACTTGAAGAGGAAACAAACCATAGAGACAAAACTGAGAACTGCTTTATTTTGTCAAGTTTCAAAGAGCTACTACAAACCATGTTGGATTTAGAGTTCCAAATTCATCTATCTATATAGGAGAGAACAGAGGGAAACCTAAAAATAAAAACTGCTACTGTAAACGAACGCTTCAACCTAGAAGAACAAAATTTGGTGAGCCAAGTGGGATGTGTGTACTGATCATTACCACCAAGTATCATCAAGATTGGGTGAAGAAATATTTGCTGGTATTTTGGAAAATCGTTATTTCTTAGAAGCTTGGCAACCCCTCTCAATGAAAGTGCTTTTCCACAGTCTTGACTAGGACTCTTGAAGATGAAACAAACCATAGAGAAAAAACTGAGAACTCGTTTAATTTGTCAAGTTTCAAAGAGCTACTACAAACCATGTTGGATTTAGAGTTCCAAATACATCTGTCTATATAGAAGACAACAGAGTGAAACCTAAATATAAAAACTGATATTGTAGACGAACGCTTCAACCTAGAAGAACAAAATTGCGTGAGTCAAGTGGGATTTGTGTACCGATCATTACCACCAAGTATCATCAAGATTGGGTGAAAAAATATTTGCTGTTATTTCGGATACTCGTAATTTCTTGGAAGCTTGGCAACGCCTCTCAATGAAAGTTCTTTTCCACCGTCGGTGCCTAGGGCTAATTGAAGAGGAAACAAACCATAGAGACAAAACTGCGAACTCCTTTCTTTTATCAAGTTTCAAAGAGCTACTACAAACCATGTTGGATTTAGAGTTCCAAATTCATCTATCTATATAGGAGAGAACAGAGTAAAACCTAAAAATAAAAACTGCTACTGAAAATGAACGCTTCACCAACAAGAACAAAATTTGGTGAGTCAAGTGTGATTTGTGTACCGATCATTACCACCAAGTGTCATCAAGATTGCGTGAAAAAATATTTGCTGGTATTTCAAAAACTCGTTATTTCTTAGAAGCTTGGCAACCCCTCTCAATGAAGGTGCTTTTCCACCGTCTGTGCCTTCGGCTACTTGAAGAGGAAAGAAACCATAGAGACAAAACTGAGAACTCCTTTATTTTGTCAAGTTTCAAAGAGCTACTACAAACCATGTTGGATTTAGAGTTCCAAATTGATCTATCTATATACCAGAGAACAGAGTGAAACCTTAGTATAAAAATTGCTACTGTAGACGAACGCTTCAACCAAAAGAACGAAATATGGTGAGCCAAGTGTGAATTGTGTACCGATCATTTCCACCACGTATCATCAACCTTGGGTGAAAAAATATTTGCTGGTATTTCTGAAACTCGTAATTTCTTGGAAGCTTGGCAACCCCTCTCAATGAAAGTGCTTTTCCACCGTCGGTACCTAGGGCTAATTGAAGAGGAAACAAACAATAGAGACAAAACTGAGAACTCCTTTCTTTTGTCAAGTTTCAAAGAGCTACTACAAACCATGTTGGATTTAGAGTTCCAAATTCATCTATCTCTATAGCAGAGAACAGAGTGAAACCTAAATATAAAAACTGCTACTGTAGATGAAAAATTCAACCAAGAAGAACAAAAATTGGTGAGCAAAGTGGGACTTGTGTACTGATCATTACCACCAAGTATCATCAAGATTGGGTGAAAAAATATTTGCTGGTATTTCGGAAACTCGTTATTTCTTAGAAGCTTGGCAACCCCTCTCAATAAAAGTGCTTTTCCACAGTCAGTGCCTAGGGCTACTTGAAGAGGAAACAAACCATAGAGACAAAACTGAGAACTCCATTAATTTGTCAAGTTTCAAAGAGCCACAACAAACCATGTTGGATTTAGATTTCCAAATTCATCTATCTATTTAGGAGAGAACAGAGTAAAACCTAAAAATAAAAATGGCTACTCTAGTCGAATGCTTCAACCTAGAAGAACAAAATTTGGTGAGCCAAGTGGGATTTGTGTACTTTTCCTTACCACAAAGTATCATCAAGATTGGGTGAAAAAATATTTGCTGCAATTTTGGAAACTCATTATTTCTTAGAAGCTTGGCCACCCCTATCAGTGAAAGTGCTTTTCCACCGTTGGTTCGAGGGCTAATTGAAGAGGAAACAAACCATAGAGACAAAACTGAGAACTGCTTTCTTTTGTCAAGTTTCAAAGAGCTACTACAAACCATGTTGGATTTAGAGTTCCAAATTCATTTATCTATATAGCAGAGAACAGAGTAAAACCTAAATATTAAAACTTTTTAATATTTAGGTTTTACTCTGTTCTCTGCTATATAGATAACTGAACCTTTGGAACTCTAAATCCAACATGGTTTGTACCCCAGTAGCATCATTGTGTGAAAAAATATTTGCTGGTATTTCGTAAACTCGTAACTTCTTGGACGCTTGGCAACCCCTTTCAATGAAAGTGCTTTTCCAACGTCTGTGCCTTCGGCTACTGGAAAGAAACCATAGAGACAAAATTGAGAACTCCTTTATTTTGTCAGGTTTCAAAGAGCTACTACAAACCATATTGGATTTAGAGTTCCAAATTCATCTGTCTATATACGAGAGAACAGAGTGAATCCTAAAAATAAAAACTGTAACTGAAAACTAACGCATCAACCTAGAAGAACAAAATTTGGTGAGTCAATTGGGATTGGTGTACCGATCATTACCTCCAAGTATCATCAAGATTGGGTGAAAAAATATTTGCTGGTATTTCGGAAACTCGTAATTTTAGGAAGCTTGGCAAACCCTTTCAATGAAAGTGCTTTTCCACAGTCTCTGCTTAGGGCCACATGAAGTGGAAACAAATCATAGAGACAAAACTGAGAACTCCTTTTTTTTGTCAAGTTTCAAAGAGCTACTACAAACCATATTGGATTTAGAGTTCCAAATTCATCTATCTATATCTTAGAGAAGAGTGAAACCTAAATATAAAAACTGATATTGTAGACGAACGCTTCAACCTAGAAGAACAAAATTTGGTGAGCCAAGTGGGATTTGTGTACCGATCATCACCACCAAGTATCATCAAGATTGGGAAAAAAAAAATTTGCTGGTATTTCAGAAACTCGTTATTTCTTAGAAGCTTGGCAACCCGTCTTAATGAAAGTGCTTTTCAACAGTCTGTGCCAGGGCTACTTGAAGAGGAAACAAACCATAGAAACAAAACTGAGAACTCCTTTATTTGACAAGTTTCAAAGAGCTACTACAAACCATGTTGGATTTAGAGTTCCAAATTCATCTATCTATATAGGAGAGAAGAGTGAAACCTAAATATAAAAACTGATATTGTAGACGAACGCTTCAACCTAGAAGAACAAAATTTGGTGAGTCAAGTGGGATTTGTGTACCGATCATTACCACCAAGTATCATCAAGATTGGGTGAAAAATATTTGCTGGTATTTCAGATACTCTTAATTTCTTGGAAGCTTGGCAACGCCTCTCAATGAAAGTTCTTTTCCACCGTCGGTGCCTAGGGCTAATTGAAGAGGAAACAAACCATAGAGACAAAACTGCGAACTCCTTTCTTTTGTCAAGTTTCAAAGAGCTACTACAAACCATGTTGGATTTAGAGTTCCAAATTCATCTGTCTATATAGGAGAGAACAGAGTGAAACCTAAATATAAGAACTGCTACTGTAGACGAACGCTTCAACTAAGAAGATCAAAATTTGGTGAGCCAAATGGGATTTGTGGACTTGTCATTACCACCACGTATCATCAAGATTGGGTTAAAAAATATTTCCTGGTATTTCGGAAACTCGTAATTTTTGGAAGCTTGGCAACCCCTTTCAATGAAAGTGCTTTTCCACAGTCTCTGCTTGGGGCTATATAAAGCGGAAACAAATCATAGAGACAAAACTGAGAACTCCTTTACTTTGTCAAGTTTCAAAGAGCTACTACAAACCATGTTGGATTTAGAGTTCCAAATTCATCTCTCTATATAGCAGAGAACAGAGTGAAACCTAAATATATAAACTGATTCTGTAGACGAAAGCTTAAACCTAGAAGAACAAAATTTGGTGAGCCAAGTGGGATTTGTGTACCGATCATCATCACCAAGTATCATCAAGATTGGGTGAAAAAATATTTGCTGGTATTTCGGAACCTCGTTATTTCTTAGAAGCTTGGCAACCCCTCTCAATAAAAGTGCTTTTCCACAGTCAGTGCCTAGGGCTACTTGAAGAGGAAACAAACCATAGAGACAAAACTGAGAACTCCTTTCTTTTGTAAAGTTTCAAAGAGCTACTACAAACCATATTGGATTTAGAGTTCCAAATTCATCTGTCTATACAGGAGAGAACAGAGTGAAACCTAAATATAAATACTGCTACTGTAGACGAACGCTTCAACCTAGAAGAACAAAATTTGGTGAGCCAAGTTGGATTTGTGTACCGATCATTACCACCAAGTATCATCAAGATTGGGTTAAAAAATATTTGCTGGAATTTCGGAAACTCGTAATTTCTTGGAGGCTTAGCAACCCCTCTCAATGAAAGTGCTTTTCCACAGTCTCTGCTTAGGGCTACTTGAATCGGAAACAAATCATAGGGACAAAAATGAGAACTCCCTGATTTTGTCAAGTTTCAAAGAGCTACTACAAACCATATTGGATTTAGAGTTCCAAATTCATCTGTCTATATAGGAGAGAACAGAGTGAAACCTAAACATAAAAACTGCTACTTTAGACGAACGCTTCAACCTAGAAGAACAAAATTTGGTTAGCCAAGTGGGATTTGTGTACCGATCATTACCACCACGTATCATCAACATTGGGTGAAAAAATATTTGCTGGTATTTCGGAAACTCCTAATTTTTGGAAGCTTGGCAAACCCTTTCAATGAAAGTGCTTTTCCACAGTCTCTGCATAGGGCCACATGAAGCGGAAAAAATCATAGAGACAAAACTGAGAACTCCTTTACTTTTTCAAGTTTCAAAGAGCTACTTCAAACCATGTTGGATTTAGAGTTCCAAATTCATCAATCTATATACGAGAGAACTGAGTGAAACCTAAACATAAAAACTGCTACTGTAGACGAACGCTTCAACCTAGAAGAACAAAATTTGGTGAGCCAAGTGGGATTTGTGCAGTGATCATTACCACCAAGTGTCATCAAGATTGCGTGAAAAAATATTTGCTGGTATTTAGGAAACTCGTTATTTCTTAGAAGTTTGGCAACCCCTCTCAATGAACGTGCTTTTCCACCGTCTGTGCCTTCGGCTACTTGAAGAGGAAAGAAACCATGGAGACAAAACTGAGAACTCCTTTATTTTGTCAAGTTTCAAAGAGCTACTACAAACCATATTGGATTTAGAGTTCCAAATTCATCTGTCTATATACGAGAGAACAGAGTGAAACCTAAACATAAAAACTGCTACTGTAGACGAACGCTTCAACCTAGAAGAACAAAATTTGGTGACCCAAGTGGGATATGTGTACTGATCATTAGCACCGAGTATCATCAAGATTGGGTGAAAAAATATTTGCTGGTATTTCAGAAACTCATAATTTCTTGGAAGCTTTGCAACCCCTCTCAATGAATGTGCTTTTCCACAGACACTGCTTAGGGCTACTTGAAGCGGAAACAAATCATAGAGACAAAACTGAGAACTCCTTTTTTTTGTCAAGTTTCAAAGAGCTACTACAAACCATATTGGATTTAGAGTTCCAAATTCATCTATCTATATAGGAGAGAAGAGTGAAACCTAAATATAAAAACTGATATTGTAGACGAACGCTTCAACCTAGAAGAACAAAATTTGGTGAGCCACGTGGGATTTGTGTACCGATCATCACCACCAAGTATCATCAAGATTGGGTGAAAAAAAATTTGCTGGTATTTCAGAAACTCGTTATTTCTTAGAAGCTTGGCAACCCCTCTTATTGAAAGTGCTTTTCAACAGTCTGTGCCAGGGCTACTTGAAGAGGAAACAGACCATAGAAACAAAACTGAGAACTCCTTTATTTTGTCAAGTTTCAAAGAGCTACTACAAACCATGTTGGATTTAGCGTTCCAAATTCATCTATCTATATAGGAGAGAAGAGTGAAACCTAAATATAAAAACTGATATTGTAGACGAACGCTTCAACCTAGAAGAACAAAATTTGTTGAGTCAAGTGGGATTTGTGTACCGATCATTACCACCAAGTATCATCAAGATTGGGTTAAAAAATATTTGCTGGTATTTCGGATACTCGTAATTTCTTGGAAGCTTGGCAACGCCTCTCAATGAAAGTTCTTTTCCACCGTCGGTGCCTAGGGCTAATTGAAGAGGAAACAAACATAGAGACAAAACTGCGAACTCCTTTCTTTTGTCAAGTTTCAAAGAGCTACTACAAACCATGTTGGATTTAGAGTTACAAATTCATCTATCTATATAGGAGAGAAGAGTGAAACCTAAATATAAAAACTGATATTGTAGACGAACGCTTCAACCTAGAAGAACAAAATTTGTTGAGTCAAGTGGGATTTGTGTACCGATCATTACCACCAAGTATCATCAAGATTGGGTTAAAAAATATTTGCTGGTATTTCGGATACTCGTAATTTCTTGGAAGCTTGGCAACGCCTCTCAATGAAAGTTCTTTTCCACCGTCGGTGCCTAGGGCTAATTGAAGAGGAAACAAACATAGAGATAAAACTGCGAACTCCTTTCTTTTGTCAAGTTTCAAAGAGCTACTACAAACCATGTTGGATTTAGAGTTCCAAATTCATCTATCTATATAGGAGAGAACAGAGTAAAACCTCAAAATAAAAACTGCTACTGTAAACGAACGCTTCACCTACAAGAACAAAATTTGGTGAGTCAAGTGTGATTTGTGTACCGATCATTACCACCAAGTGTCATCAAGATTGCGTGAAAAAATATTTGCTGGTATTTCGAAAACTCGTTATTTCTTAGAAGCTTGGCAACCCCTCTCAATGAACGTGCTTTTCCACTGTCTGTGCCTTCGGCTACTTGAAGAGGAAAGAAAACATAGAGAAAAAACTGAGAACTCCTTTATTTTGTCACGTTTCAAAGAGCTACTACAAACCATATTGGATTTAGAGTTCCAAATTCATCTGTCTATATAGGAGAGAACAGAGTGAAACCTAAATATAAAAACTGCTACAGGAGACGAACGCTTCAACTTAGAAGATCAAAATTTGGTGAGCCAAATGGGATTTGTGTACTTGTCATTACCACCACGTATCATCAAGATTGGGTTAAAAAATATTTGCTGAGATTTCAGAAACTCGTTATTTCTTGGAAGATTGGCAACCCCTCCCAATGAAAGTGCTTTTCCACAGTCTGTGCCTAGGGCTACTTGAAGAGGAAACAAATCATAGAGACAAAACTGAGAACTCCTTTATTTTGTCAAGTTTCAAAGAGCTACTACAAATCATGTTGGATTTAGAGTTCCAAATTCATCTATCTATATAGGAGAGAACAGAGTAAAACCTCAAAATAAAAACTGCTACTGTAGTCGAATGCTTCAACATAGAAAAACAAAATTTGGTGAGCCAAGTGGGATTGGTGTACTTGTCCTTACCACCAAGTGTCATCAAGATCGGGTGAAAAAATATTTACTGGTATTTCAGTAACTCGTTATTTCTTAGAAGCTTGTCAACCCCTCTCAATTAAAGTGCTTTTCCACAGTCTGTGCCAGGGCTACTTGAAGAGGAAACAAACCATAGAGACAATACTGAGAACTCCTTTATTTTGTCAAGTTTCAAAGAGCTACTACAAACCATGTTGGATTTAGAGTTCCTAATTCAACTATCTATATAGGAGAGAACAGAGTGAAACCTAAATATAAAAACTGTAACTGAAAACGAACGCATCAACCTAGAAGAACAAAATTTGGTGAGTCAAGTGGGATTTGTGTACCGATCAGGACCACCAAGTATCATCAAGATTGGGTGAAAAAATATTTGCTGGTATTTTGAAACTCGTAATTTCTTGGAAGCTTGGCAACCCCTCTCAATGAATGTGCTTTACCACAGTCACTGCTTAGGGCTACTTGAAGCGGAAACAAATCATAGAGACAATACTGAGAACTCCTTTATTTTGTCAAGTTTCAAAGAGCTACTACAAACCATGTTGGATTTAGAGTTTTAAATTCATCTATCTATATAGGAGAGAACACAGTGAAACCTAAATATAAAAATAGCTACTGTAGACGAAAGCTTCAACCAAGAAGAAAAAAATTTGGTGAGCCAAGTGGAATTTGTGTACTGATCATCAACACCAAGTATCATACAGATTGGATGAAAAAATATTTGCTGGTATTTCGGAAACTCGTTATTTTTTAGAAGCTTTGCAACCCCTCTCAATGAAAGTGCTTTTCCACAGTCTGTGCCTAGGGCTACTTGAAGAGGAAACAAACCATTGAGACAAAACTGAGAACTCCTTTATTTCGTCAAGTTTCAAAGAGCTACTACAAACCATGTTGGATTTAGAGTTCCAAATTCATCTATCTATATAGGAGAGAACAGGGTGAAACCTAAATATAAAAACTGCTACTGTAGACGAACGCTTCAACCTAGAAGAACAAAATTTGTTGAGCCAAGTGGGATTTGTGTACCGATCATTACCACCACGTATCATCAACATTGGGTGAAAAAATATTTGCTGGTATTTCGGAAACTCGTAATTTTTGGAAGCTTGGCAAACCCTTTCAATGAAAGTGCTTTTCCCCAGTCACTGCTTAGGGCTACTTGAAGCGGAAACAAATAATACAGACAATACTGAGAACTCCTTTATTTTGTCAAGTTTCAAAGAGCTACTACAAACCATGTTGGATTTAGAGTTCTAAATTCATCTATCTATATACGAGAGAACAGAGTGAAACCTAAACATAAATACTGCTACTGTAGACGAACGCTTCAACCTAGAAGAACAAAATTTGGTGAGCCAAGTGGAATTTCTGTACTGATCATAAACACCAAGTATCATCAAGATTGGATGAAAAAATATTTGCTGGTATTTTGGAAACTCGTTATTTCTTAGAAGATCTGCAACCCCTCTCAATGAAACTGCTTTTCCACAGTCTGTGCCTAGGGCTACTTGAAGAGGAAACAAACCATTGAGACAAAACTGAGAACTCCTTTATTTTGTCAAGTTTCAAAGAGCTACTACAAACCATATTGGATTTAGAGTTCCAAATTCATCTGTCTATATACGAGAGAACAGAGTGAAACCTAAACGTAAAAACTGCTACTGTAGACGAACGCTTCAACCTAGATGAACAAAATTTGGTGAGCCAAGTGGGATTTGTGTACTGATCATTAGCACCGAGTATCATCAAGATTGGGTGAAAAAATATTTGCTGGTTTTTCAGAAACTCATAATTTCTTGGAAGCTTGGCAAACCCTCTCAATGAATGTGCTTTTCCACAGTCACTGCTTAGGGCTACTTGAAGAGGAAACAAATCATAGAGACAAAACTGAGAACTCCTTTTTTTTGTCAAGTTTCAAAGAGCTACTACAAACCATATTGGATTTAGAGTTCCAAATTCATCTATCTATATAGGAGAGAAGAGTGAAACCTAAATATAAAAACTGGTATTGTAGACGAACGCTTCAACCTAGAAGAACAAAATTTAGTGAGCCAAGTGGGATTTGTGTATCGATCATCACCACAAAGTATCATCAAGATTGGGTGAAAAAAAATTTGCTGGTATTTCAGAAACTCGTTAATTCTTAGAAGCTTGGCAACCCCTCTTAATGAAAGTGCTTTTCAACAGTATGTGCCAGGGCTACTTGAAGAGGAAACAAACCATAGAAACAAAACTGAGAACTCCTTTACTTTGTCAAGTTTCAAAGAGCTACTTCAAACCATGTTGGATTTAGAGTTCCAAATTCATCTATCTATATACGAGAGAACAGAGTGAAACCTAAATATAAAAACTGCTACTGTAGACGAACGCTTCAACCTAGAAGAACAAAATTTGGTGAGCCAAGTCGGATTTGTGTACTGATCATTAACACCGAGTATCATCAAGATTGGGTGAAAAAATATTTGCTGGTATTTCGGAAACTCGTAATTTCTTAGAAGCTTGGCAACCCCTCTCAATGAATGTGCTTTTCCACAGTCACTGCTTAGGGCTACTTGAAGCGGAAACAAATAATAGAGACAATACTGAGAACTCCTTTATTTTGTCAAGTTTCAAAGAGCTACTACAAACCATGTTGGATTTAGAGTTCTAAATTCATCTATCTATATACGAGAGAACAGAGTGAAACCTAAACATAAAAACTGCTACTTTAGACGAACGCTTCAACCTAGAAGAACAATATTTGGTGAGCCAAGTGGAATTTGTGTACCGATCATTACCACCACGTATCATCAACATTGGGTGAAAAAATATTTGCTGGTATTTCGGAAACTCCTAATTTTTGGAAGCTTGGCAAACCCTTTCAATGAAAGTGCTTTTCCACAGTCTCTGCATAGGGCCACATGAAGCGGAAAAAATCATAGAGACAAAACTGAGAACTCCTTTACTTTTTCAAGTTTCAAAGAGCTACTTCAAACCATGTTGGATTTAGAGTTCCAAATTCATCTATCTATATACGAGAGAACAGAGTGAAACCTAAACATAAAAACTGCTACTGTAGACGAACGCTTCAACCTAGAAGAACAAAATTTGGTGAGCCAAGTGGGATTTGTGCAGTGATCATTACCACCAAGTGTCATCAAGATTGCGTGAAAAAATATTTGCTGGTATTTCAGAAACTCGTTATTTCTTAGAAGTTTGGCAACCCCTCTCAATGAACGTGCTTTTCCACCGTCTGTGCCTTCGGCTACTTGAAGAGGAAAGAAACCATGGAGACAAAACTGAGAACTCCTTTATTTTGTCAAGTTTCAAAGAGCTACTACAAACCATATTGGATTTAGAGTTCCAAATTCATCTGTCTATATACGAGAGAACAGAGTGAAACCTAAACATAAAAACTGCTACTGTAGACGAACGCTTCAACCTAGAAGAACAAAATTTGGTGAGCCAAGTGGGATATGTGTACTGATCATTAGCACCGAGTATCATCAAGATTGGGTGAAAAAATATTTGCTGGTATTTCAGAAACTCATAATTTCTTGGAAGCTTCGCAACCCCTCTCAATGAATGTGCTTTTCCACAGTCACTGCTTAGGGCTACTTGAAGCGGAAACAAATCATAGAGACAAAACTGAGAACTCCTTTTTTTTGTCAAGTTTCAAAGAGCTACTACAAACCATATTGGATTTAGAGTTCCAAATTCATCTATCTATATAGGAGAGAAGAGTGAAACCTAAATATAAAAACTGATATTGTAGACGAACGCTTCAACCTAGAAGAACAAAATTTGGTGAGCCACGTGGGATTTGTGTACCGATCATCACCACCAAGTATCATCAAGATTGGGTGAAAAAAAATTTGCTGGTATTTCAGAAACTCGTTATTTCTTAGAAGCTTGGCAACCCCTCTTATTGAAAGTGCTTTTCAACAGTCTGTGCCAGGGCTACTTGAAAAGGAAACAGACCATAGAAACAAAACTGAGAACTCCTTTATTTTGTCAAGTTTCAAAGAGCTACTACAACCATGTTGGATTTAGCGTTCCAAATTCATCTATCTATATAGGAGAGAAGAGTGAAACCTAAATATAAAAACTGATATTGTAGACGAACGCTTCAACCTAGAAGAACAAAATTTGTTGAGTCAAGTGGGATTTGTGTACCGATCATTACCACAAAGTATCATCAAGATTGGGTGAAAAAATATTTGCTGGTATTTCGGATACTCGTAATTTCTTGGAAGCTTGGCAACGCCTCTCAATGAAAGTTCTTTTCCACCGTCGGTGCCTAGGGCTAATTGAAGAGGAAACAAACATAGAGACAAAACTGAGAACTCCTTTCTTTTGTCAAGATTCAAAGAGCTACTACAAACCATGTTGGATTTAGAGTTCCAAATTCATCTATCTATATAGGAGAGAACAGAGTAAAACCTCAAAATAAAAACTGCTACTGTAAACGAACGCTTCACCTACATGAACAAAATTTGGTGAGTCAAGTGTGATTTGTGTACCGATCATTACCACCAAGTGTCATCAAGATTGCGTGAAAAAATATTTGCTGGTATTTCGAAAACTCGTTATTTCTTAGAAGCTTGGCAACCCCTCTCAATGAACGTGCTTTTCCACTGTCTGTGCCTTCGGCTACTTGAAGAGGAAAGAAACCATAGAGAAAAAACTGAGAACTCCTTTATATTGTCAAGTTTCAAAGAGCTACTACAAACCATATTGGATTTAGAGTTCCAAATTCATCTGTCTATATAGGAGAGAACAGAGTGAAACCTAAATATAAAAACTGCTACAGTAGACGAACGCTTCAACTTAGAAGATCAAAATTTGGTGAGCCAAATGGGATTTCTGTACTTGTCATTACCACCACGTATCATCAAGATTGGGTTAAAAAATATTTGCTGAGATTTCAGAAACTCGTTATTTCTTGGAAGATTGGCAACCCCTCCCAATGAAAGTGCTTTTACACAGTCTGTGCCTAGTTCTACTTGAAGAGGAAACAAATCATAGAGACAAAACTGAGAACTCCTTTATTTTGTCAAGTTTCAAAAAGCTACTACAAATCATGTTGGATTTAGAGTTCCAAATTCCTCTATCTATATAGGAGAGAACAGCGTAAAACCTCAAAATAAAAACTGCTACTGTAGTCGAATGCTTCAACATAGAAAAACAAAATTTGGTGAGCCAAGTGGGATTTGTGTACTTGTCCTTACCACCAAGTATCATCAAGATTGGGTGAAAAAATATTTACTGGTATTTCAGTAACTCGTTATTTCTTAGAAGCTTGTCAACCCCTCTCAATTAAAGTGCTTTTCCACAGTCTGTGCCAGGGCTACTTGAAGAGGAAAGAAACCATAGAGACAATACTGAGAACTCCTTTATTTTGTCAAGTTTCAAAGAGCTACTACAAACCATGTTGGATTTAGAGTTCCTAATTCAACTATCTATATAGGAGAGAACAGAGTGAAACCTAAATATAAAAACTGTAACTGAAAACGAACGCATCAACCTAGAAGAACAAAATTTGGTGAGTCAAGTGGGATTTGTGTACCGATCAGGACCACCAAGTATCATCAAGATTGGGTGAAAAAATATTTGCTGGTATTTTGAAACTCGTAATTTCTTGGAAGCTTGGCAACCCCTCTCAATGAATGTGCTTTACCACAGTCACTGCTTAGGGCTACTTGAAGCGGAAACAAATCATAGAGACAATACTGAGAACTCCTTTATTTTGTCAAGTTTCAAAGAGCTACTACAAACCATGTTGGATTTAGAGTTTTAAATTCATCTATCTATATAGGAGAGAACACAGTGAAACCTAAATATAAAAATTGCTACTGTAGACGAAAGCTTCAACCTAGAAGAAAAAAATTTGGTGAGCCAAGTGGAATTTGTGTACTGATCATCAACACCAAGTATCATACAGATTGGATGAAAAAATATTTGCTGGTATTTCGGAAACCCGTTATTTTTTAGAAGCTTTGCAACCCCTCTCAATGAAAGTGCTTTTCCACAGTCTGTGCCTAGGGCTACTTGAAGAGGAAACAAACCATTGAGACAAAACGGAGAACTCCTTTATTTCGTCAAGTTTCAAAGAGCTACTACAAACCATGTTGGACTTAGAGTTCCAAATTCATCTATCTATATAGGAGAGAACAGGGTGAAACCTAAATATAAAAACTGCTACTGTAGACGAACGCTTCAACCTAGAAGAACAAAATTTGTTGAGCCAAGTGGGATTTGTGTACCGATCATTACCACCACGTATCATCAACATTGGGTGAAAAAATATTTGCTGGTATTTCGGAAACTCGTAATTTTTGGAAGCTTGGCAAACCCTTTCAATGAAAGTGCTTTTCCCCAGTCACTGTTTAGGGCTACTTGAAGCGGAAACAAATAATACAGACAATACTGAGAACTCCTTTATTTTGTCAAGTTTCAAAGAGCTACTACAAACCATGTTGGATTTAGAGTTCTAAATTCATCTATCTATATACGAGAGAACAGAGTGAAACCTAAACATAAATACTGCTACTGTAGACGAACGCTTCAACCTAGAAGAACAAAATTTGGTGAGCCAAGTGGAATTTGTGTACTGATCATCAACACCAAGTATCATCAAGATTGGATGAAAAAATATTTGCTGGTATTTTGGAAACTCGTTATTTCTTAGAAGATCTGCAACCCCTCTCAATGAAAGTGCTTTTCCACAGTCTGTGCCTAGGGCTACTTGAAGAGGAAACAAACCATTGAGACAAAACTGTGAACTCCTTTATTTTGTCAAGTTTCAAAGAGCTACTACAAACCATATTGGATTTAGAGTTCCAAATTCATCTGTCTATATACGAGAGAACAGAGTGAAACCTAAACATAAAAACTGCTACTGTAGACGAACGCTTCAACCTAGATGAACAAAATTTGGTGAGCCAAGTGGGATTTGTGTACTGATCATTAGCACCGAGTATCATCAAGATTGGGTGAAAAAATATTTGCTGGTATTTCAGAAACTCATAATTTCTTGGAAGCTTGGCAACCCCTCTCAATGAATGTGCTTTTCCACAGTCACTGCTTAGGGCTACTTGAAGCGGAAACAAATCATAGAGACAAAACTGAGAACTCCTTTTTTTTGTCAAGTTTCAAAGAGCTACTAAAAACCATATTGGATTTAGAGTTCCAAATTCATCTATCTATATAGAAGAGTGAAACCTAAATATAAAAACTGATATTGTAGACGAACGCTTCAACCTAGAAGAACAAAATTTAGTGAGCCAAGTGGGATTTGTGTACCATTCATCACCACAAAGTATCATCAAGATTGGGTGAAAAAAAATTTGCTGGTATTTCAGAAACTAGTTAATTCTTAGAAGCTTGGCAACCCCTCTTAATGAAAGTGCTTTTCAACAGTATGTGCCAGGGCTACTTGAAGAGGAAACAAACCATAGAAACAAAACTGAGAACTCCTTTACTTTGTCAAGTTTCAAAGAGCTACTTCAAACCATGTTGGATTTAGAGTTCCAAATTCATCTATCTATATACGAGAGAACAGAGTGAAACCTAAATATAAAAACTGCTACTGTAGACGAACGCTTCAACCTAGAAGAACAAAATTTGGTGAGCCAAGTCGGATTTGTGTACAGATCATTACCACCGAGTATCATCAAGATTGGGTGAAAAAATATTTGCTGGTATTTCGGAAACTCGTAATTTCTTAGAAGCTTGGCAACCCCTCTCAATGAATGTGCTTTTCCACAGTCACTGCTTAGGGCTACTTGAAGCGGAAACAAATAATAGAGACAATACTGAGAACTCCTTTATTTTGTCATGTTTCAAAGAGCTACTACAAACCATGTTGGATTTAGAGTTCTAAATTCATCTATCTATATACGAGAGAACAGAGTGAAACCCAAACATAAAAACTGCTACTTTAGACGAACGCTTCAACCTAGAAGAACAAAATTTGGTGAGCCAAGTGGAATTTGCGTACTGATCATCAACACCAAGTATCATCAAGATTGGATGAAAAAATATTTGCTGGTATTTTGGAAACTCGTTATTTCTTAGAAGCTCTGCAACCCCTCTCAATGAAAGTGCTTTTCCACAGTCTGTGCCTAGGGCTACTTGAAGAGGAAACAAACCATTGAGACAAAACTGAGAACTCCTTTATTTTGTCAAGTTTCAAAGAGCTACTACAAACCATATTGGATTTAGAGTTCCAAATTCATCTGTCTATATAGGAGAGAACAGAGTGAAACCTAAATATAAATAATGCTACTGTAGACGAACGCTTCAACCTAGAAGAACAAAATTTGGTGAGCCAAGTGGGATTTGCGTACCGATCATTACCACCAAGTATCATCAAGATTGGGTGAAATAATAGTTGCTGGAATTTCGGAAAATCGTAATTTCTTGGAAGCTTAGCAACCCCTCTCAATGAAAGTGCTTTTCCACAGTCTCTGCTTAGGGCTATTGAATCGGAAACAAATCGTAGGGACAAAACTGAGAACTCCCTTATTTTGTCAAGTTTCAAAGAGCTACTACAAACCATATTGGATTTAGAGTTCCAAATTCATCTGTCTATATAGGAGAGAACAGAGTGAAACCTAAATATAAAAACTGCTACTTTAGACGAACGCTTCAACCTAGAAGAACAAAATTTGGTGAGCCAAGTGGGATTTGTGTACCGATCATTACCACAACGTATCATCAACATTGGGTGAAAAAATATTTGCTGGTATTTCGGAAACTCCTAATTTTTGGAAGCTTGGCAAACCCTTTCAATGAAAGTGCTTTTCCACAGTCTCTGCATAGGGCCACATGAAGCGGAAAAAATCATAGAGACAAAACTGAGAACTCCTTTACTTTTTCAAGTTTCAAAGAGCTACTTCAAACCATGTTGGATTTAGAGTTCCAAATTCATCTATCTATATAGGAGAGAACAGAGTGAAATTTAAATATAAAAACTGTAACTGAAAACGAACGCATCAACCTAGAAGAACTAAATTTGGTGAGTCAAGTGGGATTTGTGTACCGATCAGGACCACCAAGTATCATCAAGATTGGGTGAAAAAATATTTGCTGGTATTTTGAAACTCGTAATTTCTTGGAAGCTTGGCAACCCCTCTCAATGAATGTGCTTTTCCACAGTCACTGCTTAGGGCTACTTGAAGCAGAAACAAATCATAGAGACAATAATGCGAACTCCTTTATTTTGTCAATTTTCAAAGAGCTACTTCAAACCATGTTGGATTTAGAGTTTTAAATTCATGTATCTATATAGGAGAGAACACAGTGAAACCTAAGTATAAAAATTGCTACTGTAGACGAAAGCTTCAACCTAGAAGAACAAAATTTGGTGAGCCAAGTGGAATTTGTGTACCGATCATTACCACCACGTATCATCAACATTGGGTGAAAAAATATTTGCTGGTATTTCGGAAACTCCTAATTTTTGGAAGCTTGGCAAACCCTTTCAATGAAAGTGCTTTTCCACAGTCTCTGCATAGGGCCACATGAAGCGGAAAAAATCATAGAGACAAAACTGAGAACTCCTTTACTTTTTCAAGTTTCAAAGAGCTACTTCAAACCATGTTGGATTTAGAGTTCCAAATTCATCTATCTATATACGAGAGAACAGAGTGAAACCTAAACATAAAAACTGCTACTGTAGACGAACGCTTCAACCTAGAAGAACAAAATTTGGTGAGCCAAGTGGGATTTGTGCAGTGATCATTACCACCAAGTGTCATCAAGATTGCGTGAAAAAATATTTGCTGGTATTTCAGAAACTCGTTATTTCTTAGAAGTTTGGCAACCCCTCTCAATGAACGTGCTTTTCCACCGTCTGTGCCTTCGGCTACTTGAAGAGGAAAGAAACCATGGAGACAAAACTGAGAACTCCTTTATTTTGTCAAGTTTCAAAGAGCTACTACAAACCATATTGGATTTAGAGTTCCAAATTCATCTGTCTATATACGAGAGAACAGAGTGAAACCTAAACATAAATACTGCTACTGTAGACGAACGCTTCAACCTACAAGAACAAAATTTGGTGAGCCAAGTGGAATTTGTGTACTGATCATCAACACCAAGTATCATCAAGATTGGATGAAAAAATATTTGCTGGTATTTTGGAAACTCGTTATTTCTTAGAAGATCTGCAACCCCTCTCAATGAAAGTGCTTTTCCACAGTCTGTGCCTAGGGCTACTTGAAGAGGAAACAAACCATTGAGACAAAACTGTGAACTCCTTTATTTTGTCAAGTTTCAAAGAGCTACTACAAACCATATTGGATTTAGAGTTCCAAATTCATCTGTCTATATACGAGAGAACAGAGTGAAACCTAAACATAAAAACTGCTACTGTAGACGAACGCTTCAACCTAGATGAACAAAATTTGGTGAGCCAAGTGGGATTTGTGTACTGATCATTAGCACCGAGTATCATCAAGATTGGGTGAAAAAATATTTGCTGGTATTTCAGAAACTCATAATTTCTTGGAAGCTTGGCAACCCCTCTCAATGAATGTGCTTTTCCACAGTCACTGCTTAGGGCTACTTGAAGCGGAAACAAATCATAGAGACAAAACTGAGAACTCCTTTTTTTTGTCAAGTTTCAAAGAGCTACTACAAACCATATTGGATTTAGAGTTCCAAATTCATCTATCTATATAGAAGAGTGAAACCTAAATATAAAAACTGATATTGTAGACGAACGCTTCAACCTAGAAGAACAAAATTTAGTGAGCCAAGTGGGATTTGTGTACCATTCATCACCACAAAGTATCATCAAGATTGGGTGAAAAAAAATTTGCTGGTATTTCAGAAACTAGTTAATTCTTAGAAGCTTGGCAACCCCTCTTAATGAAAGTGCTTTTCAACAGTATGTGCCAGGGCTACTTGAAGAGGAAACAAACCATAGAAACAAAACTGAGAACTCCTTTACTTTGTCAAGTTTCAAAGAGCTACTTCAAACCATGTTGGATTTAGAGTTCCAAATTCATCTATCTATATACGAGAGAACAGAGTGAAACCTAAATATAAAAACTGCTACTGTACACGAACGCTTCAACCTAGAAGAACAAAATTTGGTGAGCCAAGTCGGATTTGTGTACAGATCATTACCACCGAGTATCATCAAGATTGGGTGAAAAAATATTTGCTGGTATTTCGGAAACTCGTAATTTCTTAGAAGCTTGGCAACCCCTCTCAATGAATGTGCTTCTCCACAGTCACTGCTTAGGGCTACTTGAAGCGGAAACAAATAATAGAGACAATACTGAGAACTCCTTTATTTTGTCAAGTTTCAAAGAGCTACTACAAACCATGTTGGATTTAGAGTTCTAAATTCATCTATCTATATACGAGAGAACAGAGTGAAACCTAAACATAAAAACTGCTACTTTAGACGAACGCTTCAACCTAGAAGAACAAAATTTGGTGAGCCAAGTGGAATTTGCGTACTGATCATCAACACCAAGTATCATCAAGATTGGATGAAAAAATATTTGCTGGTATTTTGGAAACTCGTTATTTCTTAGAAGCTCTGCAACCCCTCTCAATGAAAGTGCTTTTCCACAGTCTGTGCCTAGGGCTACTTGAAGAGGAAACAAACCATTGAGACAAAACTGAGAACTCCTTTATTTTGTCAAGTTTCAAAGAGCTACTACAAACCATATTGGATTTAGAGTTCCAAATTCATCTGTCTATATAGGAGAGAACAGAGTGAAACCTAAATATAAATAATGCTACTGTAGACGAACGCTTCAACCTAGAAGAACAAAATTTGGTGAGCCAAGTGGGATTTGCGTACCGATCATTACCACCAAGTATCATCAAGATTGGGTGAAATAATAGTTGCTGGAATTTCGGAAAATCGTAATTTCTTGGAAGCTTAGCAACCCCTCTCAATGAAAGTGCTTTTCCACAGTCTCTGCTTAGGGCTATTGAATCGGAAACAAATCGTAGGGACAAAACTGAGAACTCCCTTATTTTGTCAAGTTTCAAAGAGCTACTACAAACCATATTGGATTTAGAGTTCCAAATTCATCTGTCTATATAGGAGAGAACAGAGTGAAACCTAAATATAAAAACTGCTACTTTAGACGAACGCTTCAACCTAGAAGAACAAAATTTGGTGAGCCAAGTGGGATTTGTGTACCGATCATTACCACAACGTATCATCAACATTGGGTGAAAAAATATTTGCTGGTATTTCGGAAACTCCTAATTTTTGGAAGCTTGGCAAAGCCTTTCAATGAAAGTGCTTTTCCACAGTCTCTGCATAGGGCCACATGAAGCGGAAAAAATCATAGAGACAAAACTGAGAACTCCTTTACTTTTTCAAGTTTCAAAGAGCTACTTCAAACCATGTTGGATTTAGAGTTCCAAATTCATCTATCTATATAGGAGAGAACAGAGTGAAATTTAAATATAAAAACTGTAACTGAAAACGAACGCATCAACCTAGAAGAACTAAATTTGGTGAGTCAAGTGGGATTTGTGTACCGATCAGGACCACCAAGTATCATCAAGATTGGGTGAAAAAATATTTGCTGGTATTTTGAAACTCGTAATTTCTTGGAAGCTTGGCAACCCCTCTCAATGAATGTGCTTTTCCACAGTCACTGCTTAGGGCTACTTGAAGCAGAAACAAATCATAGAGACAATAATGCGAACTCCTTTATTTTGTCAATTTTCAAAGAGCTACTTCAAACCATGTTGGATTTAGAGTTTTAAATTCATGTATCTATATAGGAGAGAACACAGTGAAACCTAAGTATAAAAATTGCTACTGTAGACGAAAGCTTCAACCTAGAAGAACAAAATTTGGTGAGCCAAGTGGAATTTGTGTACTGATCATCAACACCAAGTATCATACAGATTGGATGAAAAAATATTTGCTGGTATTTCGGAAACTCGTTATTTTTTAGAAGCTTTGCAACCCCTCTCAATGAAAGTGCTTTTCCACAGTCTGTGCCTAGGGCTACTTGAAGAGGAAACAAACCATTGAGACAAAACTGAGAACTCCTTTATTTCGTCAAGTTTCAAAGAGCTACTACAAACCATGTTGGATTTAGAGTTCCAAATTCATCTATCTATATAGGAGAGAACAGGGTGAAACCTAAATATAAAAACTGCTACTGTAGACGAACGCTTCAACCTAGAAGAACAAAATTTGTTGAGCCAAGTGGGATTTGTGTACCGATCATTACCACCACGTATCATCAACATTGGGTGAAAAAATATTTGCTGGTATTTCGGAAACTCTTAAATTTTGGAAGCTTGGCAAACCCTTTCAATGAAAGTGCTTTTCCCCAGTCACTGCTTAGGGCTACTTGAAGCGGAAACAAATAATACAGACAATACTGAGAACTCCTTTATTTTGTCAAGTTTCAAAGAGCTACTACAAACCATGTTGGATTTAGAGTTCTAAATTCATCTATCTATATACGAGAGAACAGAGTGAAACCTAAACATAAATACTGCTACTGTAGACGAACGCTTCAACCTAGAAGAACAAAATTTGGTGAGCCAAGTGGAATTTGTGTACTGATCATCAACACCAAGTATCATCAAGATTGGATGAAAAGATATTTGCTGGTATTTTGGAAACTCGTTATTTCTTAGAAGATCTGCAACCCCTCTCAATGAAAGTGCTTTTCCACAGTCTGTGCCTAGGGCTACTTGAAGAGGAAACAAACCATTGAGACAAAACTGAGAACTCCTTTATTTTGTCAAGTTTCAAAGAGCTACTACAAACCATATTGGATTTAGAGTTCCAAATTCATCTGTCTATATACGAGAGAACAGAGTGAAACCTAAACGTAAAAACTGCTACTGTAGACGAACGCTTCAACCTAGAAGAACAAAATTTGGTGAGCCAAGTGGGATTTGTGTACTGATCATTAGCACCGAGTATCATCAAGATTGGGTGAAAAAATATTTGCTGGTATTTCAGAAACTCATAATTTCTTGGAAGCTTGGCAACCCTCTCAATGAATGTGCTTTTCCACAGTCACTGCTTAGGGCTACTTGAAGCGGAAACAAATCATAGAGACAAAACTGAGAACTCCTTTTTTTTTGTCAAGTTTCAAAGAGCTACTACAAACCATATTGGATTTAGAGTTCCAAATTCATCTATCTATATAGAAGAGTGAAACCTAAATATAAAAACTGATATTGTAGACGAACGCTTCAACCTAGAAGAACAAAATTTAGTGAGCCAAGTGGGATTTGTGTACCATTCATCACCACAAAGTATCATCAAGATTGGGTGAAAAAAAATTTGCTGGTATTTCAGAAACTAGTTAATTCTTAGAAGCTTGGCAACCCCTCTTAATGAAAGTGCTTTTCAACAGTATGTGCCAGGGCTACTTGAAGAGGAAACAAACCATAGAAACAAAACTGAGAACTCCTTTACTTTGTCAAGTTTCAAAGAGCTACTTCAAACCATGTTGGATTTAGAGTTCCAAATTCATCTATCTATATACGAGAGAACAGAGTGAAACCTAAATATAAAAACTGCTACTGTACACGAACGCTTCAACCTAGAAGAACAAAATTTGGTGAGCCAAGTCGGATTTGTGTACAGATCATTACCACCGAGTATCATCAAGATTGGGTGAAAAAATATTTGCTGGTATTTCGGAAACTCGTAATTTCTTAGAAGCTTGGCAACCCCTCTCAATGAATGTGCTTCTCCACAGTCACTGCTTAGGGCTACTTGAAGCGGAAACAAATAATAGAGACAATACTGAGAACTCCTTTATTTTGTCAAGTTTCAAAGAGCTACTACAAACCATGTTGGATTTAGAGTTCTAAATTCATCTATCTATATACGAGAGAACAGAGTGAAACCTAAACATAAAAACTGCTACTTTAGACGAACGCTTCAACCTAGAAGAACAAAATTTGGTGAGCCAAGTGGAATTTGCGTACTGATCATCAACACCAAGTATCATCAAGATTGGATGAAAAAATATTTGCTGGTATTTTGGAAACTCGTTATTTCTTAGAAGCTCTGCAACCCCTCTCAATGAAAGTGCTTTTCCACAGTCTGTGCCTAGGGCTACTTGAAGAGGAAACAAACCATTGAGACAAAACTGAGAACTCCTTTATTTTGTCAAGTTTCAAAGAGCTACTACAAACCATATTGGATTTAGAGTTCCAAATTCATCTGTCTATATAGGAGAGAACAGAGTGAAACCTAAATATAAATAATGCTACTGTAGACGAACGCTTCAACCTAGAAGAACAAATTTGGTGAGCCAAGTGGGATTTGCGTACCGATCATTACCACCAAGTATCATCAAGATTGGGTGAAATAATAGTTGCTGGAATTTCGGAAAATCGTAATTTCTTGGAAGCTTAGCAACCCCTCTCAATGAAAGTGCTTTTCCACAGTCTCTGCTTAGGGCTATTGAATCGGAAACAAATCGTAGGGACAAAACTGAGAACTCCCTTATTTTGTCAAGTTTCAAAGAGCTACTACAAACCATATTGGATTTAGAGTTCCAAATTCATCTGTCTATATAGGAGAGAACAGAGTGAAACCTAAATATAAAAACTGCTACTTTAGACGAACGCTTCAACCTAGAAGAACAAAATTTGGTGAGCCAAGTGGGATTTGTGTACCGATCATTACCACAACGTATCATCAACATTGGGTGAAAAAATATTTGCTGGTATTTCGGAAACTCCTAATTTTTGGAAGCTTGGCAAAGCCTTTCAATGAAAGTGCTTTTCCACAGTCTCTGCATAGGGCCACATGAAGCGGAAAAAATCATAGAGACAAAACTGAGAACTCCTTTACTTTTTCAAGTTTCAAAGAGCTACTTCAAACCATGTTGGATTTAGAGTTCCAAATTCATCTATCTATATAGGAGAGAACAGAGTGAAATTTAAATATAAAAACTGTAACTGAAAACGAACGCATCAACCTAGAAGAACTAAATTTGGTGAGTCAAGTGGGATTTGTGTACCGATCAGGACCACCAAGTATCATCAAGATTGGGTGAAAAAATATTTGCTGGTATTTTGAAACTCGTAATTTCTTGGAAGCTTGGCAACCCCTCTCAATGAATGTGCTTTTCCACAGTCACTGCTTAGGGCTACTTGAAGCAGAAACAAATCATAGAGACAATAATGCGAACTCCTTTATTTTGTCAATTTTCAAAGAGCTACTTCAAACCATGTTGGATTTAGAGTTTTAAATTCATGTATCTATATAGGAGAGAACACAGTGAAACCTAAGTATAAAAATTGCTACTGTAGACGAAAGCTTCAACCTAGAAGAACAAAATTTGGTGAGCCAAGTGGAATTTGTGTACTGATCATCAACACCAAGTATCATACAGATTGGATGAAAAAATATTTGCTGGTATTTCGGAAACTCGTTATTTTTTAGAAGCTTTGCAACCCCTCTCAATGAAAGTGCTTTTCCACAGTCTGTGCCTAGGGCTACTTGAAGAGGAAACAAACCATTGAGACAAAACTGAGAACTCCTTTATTTCGTCAAGTTTCAAAGAGCTACTACAAACCATGTTGGATTTAGAGTTCCAAATTCATCTATCTATATAGGAGAGAACAGGGTGAAACCTAAATATAAAAACTGCTACTGTAGACGAACGCTTCAACCTAGAAGAACAAAATTTGTTGAGCCAAGTGGGATTTGTGTACCGATCATTACCACCACGTATCATCAACATTGGGTGAAAAAATATTTGCTGGTATTTCGGAAACTCTTAAATTTTGGAAGCTTGGCAAACCCTTTCAATGAAAGTGCTTTTCCCCAGTCACTGCTTAGGGCTACTTGAAGCGGAAACAAATAATACAGACAATACTGAGAACTCCTTTATTTTGTCAAGTTTCAAAGAGCTACTACAAACCATGTTGGATTTAGAGTTCTAAATTCATCTATCTATATACGAGAGAACAGAGTGAAACCTAAACATAAATACTGCTACTGTAGACGAACGCTTCAACCTAGAAGAACAAAATTTGGTGAGCCAAGTGGAATTTGTGTACTGATCATCAACACCAAGTATCATCAAGATTGGATGAAAAGATATTTGCTGGTATTTTGGAAACTCGTTATTTCTTAGAAGATCTGCAACCCCTCTCAATGAAAGTGCTTTTCCACAGTCTGTGCCTAGGGCTACTTGAAGAGGAAACAAACCATTGAGACAAAACTGAGAACTCCTTTATTTTGTCAAGTTTCAAAGAGCTACTACAAACCATATTGGATTTAGAGTTCCAAATTCATCTGTCTATATACGAGAGAACAGAGTGAAACCTAAACGTAAAAACTGCTACTGTAGACGAACGCTTCAACCTAGAAGAACAAAATTTGGTGAGCCAAGTGGGATTTGTGTACTGATCATTAGCACCGAGTATCATCAAGATTGGGTGAAAAAATATTTGCTGGTATTTCAGAAACTCATAATTTCTTGGAAGCTTGGCAACCCCTCTCAATGAATGTGCTTTTCCACAGTCACTGCTTAGGGCTACTTGAAGCGGAAACAAATCATAGAGACAAAACTGAGAACTCCTTTTTTTTGTCAAGTTTCAAAGAGCTACTACAAACCATATTGGATTTAGAGTTCCAAATTCATCTATCTATATAGAAGAGTGAAACCTAAATATAAAAACTGATATTGTAGACGAACGCTTCAACCTAGAAGAACAAAATTTAGTGAGCCAAGTGGGATTTGTGTACCATTCATCACCACAAAGTATCATCAAGATTGGGTGAAAAAAAATTTGCTGGTATTTCAGAAACTAGTTAATTCTTAGAAGCTTGGCAACCCCTCTTAATGAAAGTGCTTTTCAACAGTATGTGCCAGGGCTACTTGAAGAGGAAACAAAACCATAGAAACAAAACTGAGAACTCCTTTACTTTGTCAAGTTTCAAAGAGCTACTTCAAACCATGTTGGATTTAGAGTTCCAAATTCATCTATCTATATACGAGAGAACAGAGTGAAACCTAAATATAAAAACTGCTACTGTACACGAACGCTTCAACCTAGAAGAACAAAATTTGGTGAGCCAAGTCGGATTTGTGTACAGATCATTACCACCGAGTATCATCAAGATTGGGTGAAAAAATATTTGCTGGTATTTCGGAAACTCGTAATTTCTTAGAAGCTTGGCAACCCCTCTCAATGAATGTGCTTCTCCACAGTCACTGCTTAGGGCTACTTGAAGCGGAAACAAATAATAGAGACAATACTGAGAACTCCTTTATTTTGTCAAGTTTCAAAGAGCTACTACAAACCATGTTGGATTTAGAGTTCTAAATTCATCTATCTATATACGAGAGAACAGAGTGAAACCTAAACATAAAACTGCTACTTTAGACGAACGCTTCAACCTAGAAGAACAAAATTTGGTGAGCCAAGTGGAATTTGCGTACTGATCATCAACACCAAGTATCATCAAGATTGGATGAAAAAATATTTGCTGGTATTTTGGAAACTCGTTATTTCTTAGAAGCTCTGCAACCCCTCTCAATGAAAGTGCTTTTCCACAGTCTGTGCCTAGGGCTACTTGAAGAGGAAACAAACCATTGAGACAAAACTGAGAACTCCTTTATTTTGTCAAGTTTCAAAGAGCTACTACAAACCATATTGGATTTAGAGTTCCAAATTCATCTGTCTATATAGGAGAGAACAGAGTGAAACCTAAATATAAATAATGCTACTGTAGACGAACGCTTCAACCTAGAAGAACAAAATTTGGTGAGCCAAGTGGGATTTGCGTACCGATCATTACCACCAAGTATCATCAAGATTGGGTGAAATAATAGTTGCTGGAATTTCGGAAAATCGTAATTTCTTGGAAGCTTAGCAACCCCTCTCAATGAAAGTGCTTTTCCACAGTCTCTGCTTAGGGCTATTGAATCGGAAACAAATCGTAGGGACAAAACTGAGAACTCCCTTATTTTGTCAAGTTTCAAAGAGCTACTACAAACCATATTGGATTTAGAGTTCCAAATTCATCTGTCTATATAGGAGAGAACAGAGTGAAACCTAAATATAAAAACTGCTACTTTAGACGAACGCTTCAACCTAGAAGAACAAAATTTGGTGAGCCAAGTGGGATTTGTGTACCGATCATTACCACAACGTATCATCAACATTGGGTGAAAAAATATTTGCTGGTATTTCGGAAACTCCTAATTTTTGGAAGCTTGGCAAAGCCTTTCAATGAAAGTGCTTTTCCACAGTCTCTGCATAGGGCCACATGAAGCGGAAAAAATCATAGAGACAAAACTGAGAACTCCTTTACTTTTTCAAGTTTCAAAGAGCTACTTCAAACCATGTTGGATTTAGAGTTCCAAATTCATCTATCTATATAGGAGAGAACAGAGTGAAATTTAAATATAAAAACTGTAACTGAAAACGAACGCATCAACCTAGAAGAACTAAATTTGGTGAGTCAAGTGGGATTTGTGTACCGATCAGGACCACCAAGTATCATCAAGATTGGGTGAAAAAATATTTGCTGGTATTTTGAAACTCGTAATTTCTTGGAAGCTTGGCAACCCCTCTCAATGAATGTGCTTTTCCCACAGTCACTGCTTAGGGCTACTTGAAGCAGAAACAAATCATAGAGACAATAATGCGAACTCCTTTATTTTGTCAATTTTCAAAGAGCTACTTCAAACCATGTTGGATTTAGAGTTTTAAATTCATGTATCTATATAGGAGAGAACACAGTGAAACCTAAGTATAAAAATTGCTACTGTAGACGAAAGCTTCAACCTAGAAGAAAAAAATTTGGTGAGCCAAGTGGAATTTGTGTACTGATCATCAACACCAAGTATCATACAGATTGGATGAAAAAAATATTTGCTGGTATTTCGGAAACTCATAATTTCTTGGAAGCTTGGCAAACCCTCTCAATGAATGTGCTTTTCCACAGTCACTGCTTAGGGCTACTTGAAGAGGAAACAAATCATAGAGACAAAACTGAGAACTCCTTTTTTTTGTCAAGTTTCAAAGAGCTACTACAAACCATATTGGATTTAGAGTTCCAAATTCATCTATCTATATAGGAGAGAAGAGTGAAACCTAAATATAAAAACTGGTATTGTAGACGAACGCTTCAACCTAGAAGAACAAAATTTAGTGAGCCAAGTGGGATTTGTGTATCGATCATCACCACAAAGTATCATCAAGATTGGGTGAAAAAAAATTTGCTGGTATTTCAGAAACTCGTTAATTCTTAGAAGCTTGGCAACCCCTCTTAATGAAAGTGCTTTTCAACAGTATGTGCCAGGGCTACTTGAAGAGGAAACAAACCATAGAAACAAAACTGAGAACTCCTTTACTTTGTCAAGTTTCAAAGAGCTACTTCAAACCATGTTGGATTTAGAGTTCCAAATTCATCTATCTATATACGAGAGAACAGAGTGAAACCTAAATATAAAAACTGCTACTGTAGACGAACGCTTCAACCTAGAAGAACAAAATTTGGTGAGCCAAGTCGGATTTGTGTACTGATCATTAACACCGAGTATCATCAAGATTGGGTGAAAAAATATTTGCTGGTATTTCGGAAACTCGTAATTTCTTAGAAGCTTGGCAACCCCTCTCAATGAATGTGCTTTTCCACAGTCACTGCTTAGGGCTACTTGAAGCGGAAACAAATAATAGAGACAATACTGAGAACTCCTTTATTTTGTCAAGTTTCAAAGAGCTACTACAAACCATGTTGGATTTAGAGTTCTAAATTCATCTATCTATATACGAGAGAACAGAGTGAAACCTAAACATAAAAACTGCTACTTTAGACGAACGCTTCAACCTAGAAGAACAATATTTGGTGAGCCAAGTGGAATTTGTGTACCGATCATTACCACCACGTATCATCAACATTGGGTGAAAAAATATTTGCTGGTATTTCGGAAACTCCTAATTTTTGGAAGCTTGGCAAACCCTTTCAATGAAAGTGCTTTTCCACAGTCTCTGCATAGGGCCACATGAAGCGGAAAAAATCATAGAGACAAAACTGAGAACTCCTTTACTTTTTCAAGTTTCAAAGAGCTACTTCAAACCATGTTGGATTTAGAGTTCCAAATTCATCTATCTATATACGAGAGAACAGAGTGAAACCTAAACATAAAAACTGCTACTGTAGACGAACGCTTCAACCTAGAAGAACAAAATTTGGTGAGCCAAGTGGGATTTGTGCAGTGATCATTACCACCAAGTGTCATCAAGATTGCGTGAAAAAATATTTGCTGGTATTTCAGAAACTCGTTATTTCTTAGAAGTTTGGCAACCCCTCTCAATGAACGTGCTTTTCCACCGTCTGTGCCTTCGGCTACTTGAAGAGGAAAGAAACCATGGAGACAAAACTGAGAACTCCTTTATTTTGTCAAGTTTCAAAGAGCTACTACAAACCATATTGGATTTAGAGTTCCAAATTCATCTGTCTATATACGAGAGAACAGAGTGAAACCTAAACATAAAAACTGCTACTGTAGACGAACGCTTCAACCTAGAAGAACAAAATTTGGTGAGCCAAGTGGGATATGTGTACTGATCATTAGCACCGAGTATCATCAAGATTGGGTGAAAAAATATTTGCTGGTATTTCAGAAACTCATAATTTCTTGGAAGCTTCGCAACCCCTCTCAATGAATGTGCTTTTCCACAGTCACTGCTTAGGGCTACTTGAAGCGGAAACAAATCATAGAGACAAAACTGAGAACTCCTTTTTTTTGTCAAGTTTCAAAGAGCTACTACAAACCATATTGGATTTAGAGTTCCAAATTCATCTATCTATATAGGAGAGAAGAGTGAAACCTAAATATAAAAACTGATATTGTAGACGAACGCTTCAACCTAGAAGAACAAAATTTGGTGAGCCACGTGGGATTTGTGTACCGATCATCACCACCAAGTATCATCAAGATTGGGTGAAAAAAATTTGCTGGTATTTCAGAAACTCGTTATTTCTTAGAAGCTTGGCAACCCCTCTTATTGAAAGTGCTTTTCAACAGTCTGTGCCAGGGCTACTTGAAGAGGAAACAGACCATAGAAACAAAACTGAGAACTCCTTTATTTTGTCAAGTTTCAAAGAGCTACTACAACCATGTTGGATTTAGCGTTCCAAATTCATCTATCTATATAGGAGAGAAGAGTGAAACCTAAATATAAAAACTGATATTGTAGACGAACGCTTCAACCTAGAAGAACAAAATTTGTTGAGTCAAGTGGGATTTGTGTACCGATCATTACCACAAAGTATCATCAAGATTGGGTGAAAAAATATTTGCTGGTATTTCGGATACTCGTAATTTCTTGGAAGCTTGGCAACGCCTCTCAATGAAAGTTCTTTTCCACCGTCGGTGCCTAGGGCTAATTGAAGAGGAAACAAACATAGAGACAAAACTGAGAACTCCTTTCTTTTGTCAAGATTCAAAGAGCTACTACAAACCATGTTGGATTTAGAGTTCCAAATTCATCTATCTATATAGGAGAGAACAGAGTAAAACCTCAAAATAAAAACTGCTACTGTAAACGAACGCTTCACCTACATGAACAAAATTTGGTGAGTCAAGTGTGATTTGTGTACCGATCATTACCACCAAGTGTCATCAAGATTGCGTGAAAAAATATTTGCTGGTATTTCGAAAACTCGTTATTTCTTAGAAGCTTGGCAACCCCTCTCAATGAACGTGCTTTTCCACTGTCTGTGCCTTCGGCTACTTGAAGAGGAAAGAAACCATAGAGAAAAAACTGAGAACTCCTTTATATTGTCAAGTTTCAAAGAGCTACTACAAACCATATTGGATTTAGAGTTCCAAATTCATCTGTCTATATAGGAGAGAACAGAGTGAAACCTAAATATAAAAACTGCTACAGTAGACGAACGCTTCAACTTAGAAGATCAAAATTTGGTGAGCCAAATGGGATTTCTGTACTTGTCATTACCACCACGTATCATCAAGATTGGGTTAAAAAATATTTGCTGAGATTTCAGAAACTCGTTATTTCTTGGAAGATTGGCAACCCCTCCCAATGAAAGTGCTTTTACACAGTCTGTGCCTAGTTCTACTTGAAGAGGAAACAAATCATAGAGACAAAACTGAGAACTCCTTTATTTTGTCAAGTTTCAAAAAGCTACTACAAATCATGTTGGATTTAGAGTTCCAAATTCCTCTATCT
>NW_027513451.1:0-191285 GCF_048772815.1 Callospermophilus lateralis
TCAGCAAACATTTTTTGACAAAATCTTGATGATACTTGGTGGTAATGATCAGTTCACTAATCCCACTTGCCTGCCCAACTTTCACTCTTCTAGGTTCAAGCGTTCGTTTCCAGTAACACTTTGAATTTTTAGGTTTCACTCTGTTTTCTGCTATATAGATAGATGTGTTTGAAACTCTAAAATCAAACACGGTTTGTGCTAGCTCCTTGAAACTTGACCAAATGAAGTAGTTCTAAGTTCTATCTCTATGGTTTGTTTCCTCTTGAAGTACCCCATGCAGAGTCTGGCGAAAAACACTTTCGTTTGAAAGGGTTGCCCAGCTTCCAAAAAACTACTAGTTTGCTGAAATCTCAGCAAACATTTTTTCACCAAATCTTGATGATACTTGGTGGTAATGATCAGTTCACTAATCCCACTTGCCTGCCCAACTTTCACTCTTCTAGGTTCAAGCGTTCGTTTCCAGTAACACTTTGAATTTTTAGGTTTCACTCTGTTTTCTCTATATAGATAGATGTGTTTGAAACTCTAAATCAAACACGGTTTGTGCTAGCTCCTTGAAACTTGACCAAATGAAGTAGTTCTAAGTTCTATCACTATGGTTTGTTTCCCCTTGAAGTACCCCATGCAGAGACTGGCGAAAAACACTTTCGATTGAAAGGGGTTGCCAAGCTTCCAAAAAAACTACTAGTTTGCTGAAATCTCAGCAAACATTTTTTCACTAAATCTTGATGATACTTGGTGGTAATGATCAGTTCACTAATCTCACTTGGCCGCCCAACTTTCACTCTTCTAGGTTCAAGCGTTCGTTTCCAGTAACACTTTGAATTTTTAGGTTTCACTCTGTTTTCTGCTATATATATAGATGTGTTTGAAACTCTAAATCAAACACGGTTTGTGCTAGCTCCTTGAAACTTTACCAAATGAAGTAGTTCTAAGTTCTATCTCTATGGTTTGTTTCCACTTGAAGTACCCCATGCAGAGACTGGCGAAAAACACTTTCGTTTGAAAGGGGTTGCCAAGCTTCCAAAAAACTACTAGTTTGCTGAAATCTCAGCAAACATTTTTTCAACAAATCTTGATGATACTTGGTGGTAATGATCAGTTCACTAATCCCACTTGGCTGCCCAACTTTCACTCTTCTAGGTTCAAGCGTTCGTTTCCAGTAACACCTTTGAATTTTTAGGTTTCACTCTGTTTTCTGCTATATAGATAGATGTGTTTCAAACTCTAAATCAAACACGGTTTGTGCTAGCTCCGTGAAACTTGACAAAAATGAAGTAGTTCTAAGTTCTATCTCTATGGTTTGTTTCCTCTTGAAGTACCCCATGCAGAGACTGGCGAAAAACACTTTCGTTTGAAAGGGGTTGCCAAGCTTCCAAAAAACTACTAGTTTGCTGAAATCTCAGCAAACATTTTTTCACCAAATCTTGATGATACTTGGTGGTAATGATCAGTTCACTAATCCCACTTGGCTGCCCAACTTTCACTATTCTAGGTTCAAGCGTTCATTTCCAGTAACACTTTGAATTTTTAGGTTTCACTCTGTTTTCTGCTATATAGATAGATGTGTTTGAAACTCTAAATCAAACACGGTTTGTGCTAGCTCCTTGAAACTTGACCAAATGAAGTAGTTCTAAGTTCTATCTCTATGGTTTGTTTCCTCTTGAAGTACCCCATGCAGAGACTGGCGAAAAACACTTTCGTTTGAAAGGGGTTGCCAAGCTTCCAAAAAACTACTAGTTTGCTGAAATCTCAGCAAAACTTTTTTCACCAAAACTTGACGATACTTGGTGGTAATGATCAGTTCACTAATCTCACTTGGCTGCCCCAACTTTCACTCTTCTAGGTTCAAGCGTTCGTTTCCAGTAACACTTTGAATTTTTAGGTTTCACTCTGTTTTCTGCTATATAGATAGATGTGTTTGAAACTCTAAATCAAACACGGTTTGTGCTAGCTCCTTGAAACTTGACCAAATGAAGTAGTTCTAAGTTCTATCTCTATGGTTTGTTTCCTCTTGAAGTACCCCATGCAGAGACTGGCGAAAAACACTTTCGTTTGAAAGGGGTTGCCAAGCTTCCAAAAAACTACTAGTTTGCTGAAATCTCAGCAAACATTTTTTCACCAAATCTTGATGATACTTGGTGGTAATGATCAGTTCACTAAGCCCACTTGGCTGCCCAACTTTCACTCTTCTAGGTTCAAGCGTTCGTTTCCAGTAACACTTTGAATTTTTAGGTATCACTCTGTTTTGTGCTATATAGATAGATGTGTTTGAAACTCTAAATCAAACACGGTTTGTGCTAGCTCCGTGAAACTTGACCCAATGAAGTAGTTGTAAGTTCTATATCTATGGTTTTGTTTCCTCTTGAAGTACCCCATGCAGAGAATGGCGAAAAACACTTTCATTTGAAAGGGGTTGCCAAGCTTCCAAAAAACTACTAGTTTGCTGAAATCTCAGTAAACATTTTTTCACCAAATCTTGATGATACTCGGTGGTAATGATCAGTTCACTAATCCCACTTGGCTGCCCAATTTTTATTCTTCTAGGTTGAAGCATTCGTTTCCAGTAACAGTTTGAATTTGTAGGTTTCACTCTGTTTTCTCCTACATAGATAGCTGTGTTTGCAATTCTAAATCAAACATGGTCTGTGATAGCTCCTTGAAACTTTTCAAAATGAAGTAGTTCTAAGTTCTATCTCTATGGTTTGTTTCCTCTTGAAGTACCCCATGCAGAGACTGGCGAAAAACACTTTCGTTTGAAAGGGGTTGCCAAGCTTATAAAACTACTAGTTTGCTGAAATCTCAGCAAACATTTTTTCACATAATCTTGATGATACTTGGTGGTAATGATCAGTTCACTAATCCCACTTGGCTGCCCAACTTTCACTCTTCTAGGTTCAAGCGTTCGTTTCCAGTAACACTTTGAATTTTTAGGTTTCACTCTGTTTTCTGCTATATATATAGATGTGTTTGAAACTCTAAATCAAACACGGTTTGTGCTAGCTCCTTGAAACTTGATCAAATGAAGTAGTTCTAAGTTCTATCTCTATGGTTTGTTTCCTCTTGAAGTACCCCATGCAGAGACTGGCGAAAAACACTTTCATTTGAAAGTGGTTGCCAAGCTACCAAAAAACTACTAGTTTGCTGAAATCTCAGCAAACATTTTTTCAACAAATCTTGATGATACTTGTTGGTAATGATCAGTTCACTAAGCCCACTTGGCTGCCCAATTTTTACTTTTCTAGGTTCAAGCGTTCGTTTCCAGTAACACTTTGAATTTTAGGTTTCACTCTGTTTTCTGCTATATAGATAGATGTGTTTGAAACTCTAAATCAAACCGGTTTGTGCTAGCTCCTTGAAACTTGACCAAATGAAGTAGTTCTAAGTTCTATCTCTATGGTTTGTTTCCTCTTGAAGCACCCCATGCAGAGAATGGCGAAAAACACTTTCGCTTGAAAGGGGTTGCCAACTTCCAAAAAAACTACTAGTTTGCTGAAATCTCAGCAAACATTTTTTCACCAAATCTTGATGATACTTGGTGGTAATGATCAGTTCACTAATCCCACTTGGCTGCCCAATTTTTAGTCTTCTAGGTTGAAGCATTCGTTTCCAGTAACAGTTTGAATTTTTAGGTTTCACTCTGTTTTCTCCTACATAGATAGCTGTGTTTGGAATTCTAAATCAAACACGGTTTGTGCTAGCTCCTTGAAACTTGACCAAATGAAGTAGTTCAAAGTTCTATCTCTATGGTTTGTTTCCTCTTGAAGTACCCCATGCAGAGACTGGCGAAAAACACTTTCGTTTGAAAGGGGTTGCCAAGCTTCCAAAAAACTACTAGTTTGCTGAAATCTCAGCAAACATTTTTTCACCAAATCTTGATGATACTTGGTGGTAATGATCAGTTCACTAATCCCACTTGCCTGCCCAACTTTCACTCTTCTAGGTTCAAGCGTTCGTTTCCAGTAACACTTTGAATTTTTTAGGTTTCACTCTGTTTTCTGCTATATAGATAGATGTGTTTGAAACTCTAAATCAAACACGGTTTGTGCTACCTCCTTGAAACTTGACCAAATGAAGTAGTTCTAAGTTCTATCTCTATGGTTTGTTTCCTCTTGAAGTACCCCATGCAGAGACTGGCGAAAATCACTTTCGTTTGAAAGGGGTTGCCAAGCTTCCAAAAAACTACTACTTTGCTGAAATCTCAGCAAACATTTTTTCACCAAATCTTGATGATACTTGGTGGTAATGATCAGTTCACTAATCCCACTTGCCTGCCCAACTTTCACTCTTCTAGGTTCTAGCGTTCGTTTCCAGTAACACTTTGAATTTTTAGGTTTCACTCTGTTTTCTGCTATATAGATAGATGTGTTTGAAACTCTAAATCAAACACGGTTTGTGCTAGCTCCTTGAAACTTGACCAAATGAAGTAGTTCTAAGTTCTATCACTATGGTTTGTTTCCCCTTGAAGTACCCCATGCAGAGACTGGCGAAAAACACTTTCGATTGAAAGGGGTTGCCAAGCTTCCAAAAAACTACTAGTTTGCTGAAATCTCAGCAACATTTTTTCACTAAATCTTGATGATACTTGGTGGTAATGATCAGTTCACTAATCTCACTTGGCCGCCCAACTTTCACTCTTCTAGGTTCAAGCGTTCGTTTCCAGTAACACTTTGAATTTTTAGGTTTCACTCTGTTTTCTGCTATATAGATAGATGTGTTTGAAACTCTAAATCAAACACGGTTTGTGCTAGCTCCTTGAAACTTGACCAAATGAAGTAGTTCTAAGTTCTATCACTATGGTTTGTTTCCCCTTGAAGTACCCCATGCAGAGACTGGCGAAAAACACTTTCGATTGAAAGGGGTTGCCAAGCTTCCAAAAAACTACTAGTTTGCTGAAATCTCAGCAAACATTTTTTCACTAAATCTTGATGATACTTGGTGGTAATGATCAGTTCACTAATCTCACTTGGCCGCCCAACTTTCACTCTTCTAGGTTCAAGCGTTCGTTTCCAGTAACACTTTGAATTTTTAGGTTTCACTCTGTTTTCTGCTATATAGATAGATGTGTTTGGAATTCTAAATCATACACGGTTTGTGCTAGCTCCTTGAAACTTGACCAAATGAAGTAGTTCTAAGTTCTATCTCTATGGTTTGTTTCTTCTTGAAGTACCCCATGCAGAGACTGGCGAAAAACACTTTCATTTGAAAGGGGTTGCCAAGCTTCCAAAAAACTACTAGTTTGCTGAAATCTCAGCAAACATTTTTTCACATAATCTTGATGATACTTGGTGGTAATAATCAGTTCACTAATCCCACTTGGCTGCCCAACTTTCACTCTTCTAGGTTCAAGCGTTCGTTTCCAGTATCACTTTGAATTTTTAGGTTTCATTCTGTTTTCTGCTATATAGATAGATGTGTTTGAAACTCTAAATCAAACACGGTTTGTGCTAGCTCCGTGAAACTTGACAAAATGAAGTAGTCCTAAGTTCTATCTCTATGGTTTTTTTCCTCTTGAAGTACTCCATGCAGAGACTGGCGGAAAACACTTTCGTTTGAAAGGGGTTGCCAAGCTTCCAAAAAACTACTAGTTTGCTGAAATCTCAGCAAACATTTTTTCACCAAATCTTGATGATACTTGGTGGTAATGATCAGTTCACGAAGCCCACTTGGCTGCCCAATTTTTACTCTTCTAGGTTCAAGCGTTCGTTTCCAGTAACACTTTGAATTTTTAGGTTTCACTCTGTTTTCTGCTATATAGATAGATGTGCTTGAATCTCTAAATCAAACACGGTTTGTGCTAGCTCCTTGAAACTTGACCAAATGAAGTAGTTCTAAGTTCTATCACTATGGTTTGTTTCCCCTTGAAGTACCCCATGCAGAGACTGGCGAAAAACACTTTCGATTGAAAGGGGTTGCCAAGCTTCCAAAAACTACTAGTTTGCTGAAATCTCAGCAAACCTTTTTTCACCAAATCTTGATGATACTTGGTGGTAATGATCAGTTCACTAATCCCACTTGGCTGCCCAACTTTCACTTTTCTATGTTCAAGCGTTCGTTTCCAGTAACACTTTGAATTTTTAGGTTTCACTCTATTTTCTGCTATATAGATAGATGTGTTGGAAACTCTAAATCAAACACGGTTTGTGCTAGCTCCTTGAAACTTGACCAAATGAAGTAGTTCTAAGTTCTATCTCTATGGTTTGTTTCCTCTTGAAGTACCCCATGCAGAGACTGGCGAAAAACACTTTCGTTTGAACGGGGTTGCCAAGCTTCCAAAAACTACTAGTTTGCTGAAATCTCAGCAAACCTTTTTTCACCAAATCTTGATGATACACTTGGTAATGATCAGTTCACTAATCCCACTTGGCTACCCAATTTTTATTCTTCTAGGTTGAAGCATTCGTTTCCAGTAACAGTTTGAATTTTTAGGTTTCACTCTGTTTTCTCCTACATAGATAGATGTGTTTGGAATTCTTAATCAAAAACGGTTTGTGCTAGCTCCTTGAAACTTGACCAAATGAAGTAGTTCTAAGTTCTATCTCTATGGTTTGTTTCCTCTTGAAGTACCCCATGCAGAGACTGGCGAAAAACACTTTCGTTTGAAAGGGGTTGCCAAGCTTCCAAAAAACTACTAGTTTGGTGAAATCTCAGCAAACATTTTTTCACCATATCTTGATGATACTTGGTGGTAATGATCAGTTCACTAATCTCACTTGGCTGCCCAACTTTCACTCTTCTAGGTTCAAGCGTTCGTTTCCAGTAACACTTTGAATTTTTAGGTTTCACTCTGTTTTCTGCTATATAGATTGATGTGTTTGAAACTCTAAATCAAACACAGTTTGTGCTAGCTCCTTGAAACTTGACCAAATGAAGTAGTTCTAAGTTCTATCTCTATGGTTTGTTTCCTCTTGAAGTACCCCATGCAGAGACTCGCGAAAAACACTTTCATTTGAAAGGGGTTGCCAAGCTTCCAAAAAACTACTAGTTTGCTGAAATCTCAGCAAACATTTTTTTCACCAAATCTTGATGATACTTGGTGGTAATGATCAGTTCACTAATCCCACTTGGCTTCCCAATTTTTATTCTTCTAGGTTGAAGCATTCGTTTGCAGTAACAGTTTGAATTTTTAGGATTCACTCTGTTTTCTCATACATAGATAGCTGTGTTTGGAATTCTAAATCAAACACGGTTTGTGCTAGCTCCTTGAAACTTGACCAAATGAAGTAGTTCTAAGTTCTATCTCTATGGTGTGTTTCTTCTTGAAGTACCCCATGCAGAGACTGGCGAAAAACACTTTCGTTTGAAAGGGGTTGCCAAGCTTCCAAAAAACTACTAGTTTGCTGAAATCTCAGCAAACATTTTTTCACATAATCTTGATGATACCTGGTGGTAATGATCAGTTCATAAATCCCACTTGGCTGAACAGCTTTCACTCTTCTAGGTTCAAGCGTTCGTTTCCAGTAACACTTTGAATTTTTAGGTTTCACTCTCTTTTCTGCTATATAGATAGATGTGTTTGAAACTCTAAATAAAACACGGTTTGTGCTAGCTGCTTGAAACTTGATCAAATGAAGTAGTTCTAAGTTCTATCTCTATGGTTTGTTTCCTCTTGAAGTACCCCATGCAGAGACTGGCGAAAAAAACTTTCGTTTGAAAGGGGTTGCCAAGCTTCCAAAAAACTACTAGTTTGCTGAAATCTCAGCAAACATTTTTTCACATAAACTTGATGATACCTGGTGGTAATGATCAGTTCACTAATCCCACTTGGCTGCCCAACTTTCACTCTTCTAAGTTCAAGTGTTCGTTTCCAGTAACACTTTGAATTTTTAGGTTTCACTCTGTTTTCTTCTATATAGATAGATGTGTTTGAAACTCTAAATCAAACACGGTTTGTAGTAGCTCCTTGAAACTTGATCAAATGAAGTAGTTCTAAGTTCTATCTCTATGGTTTGTTTCCTCTTGAAGTACCCCATGCAGGGACTGGCGAAAAACACTTTCGTTTGAAAGGGGTTGCCAAGCTTCCAAAAAACTACTAGTTTGCTGAAATCTCAGCAAACATTTTTTCACCAAATCTTGATGATACTTGGTGGTAATGATCAGTTCACTAAGCCCACTTGGCTGCCCAATTTTTACTCTTCTAGATTCAAGCGTTCGTTTCCAGTAACACTTTGAATTTTTAGGTTTCACTCTGTTTTCTGCTATATAGATAGATGTGTTTGAAACTCTAAATCAAACACGGTTTGTGCTAGCTCCTTGAAACTTTACCAAATGAAGTAGTTCTATGTTCCATTTCTATGGTTTGTTTCCTCTTGAAGTACACCATGCAGAGACTGGCGAAAAACACTTTCGTTTGAAAGGGGTGGCCAAGCTTCCAAAAAACTACTAGTTTGCTGAAATCTCAGCAAACCTTTTTTCACCAAATCTTAATGATACTTGGTGGTAATGATCAGTTCACTAATCCCACTTGGCTACCCAATTTTTATTCTTCTAGGTTGAAGCATTCGTTTCCAGTAACACTTTGAATTTTTAGGTTTCACTCTGTTTTCTGCTATATAGATAGATGTGTTGGAAACTCTAAATCAAACGCGGTTTGTGCTAGCTCCTTGAAACTTGACCAAATGAAGTAGTTCTAAGTTCTATCTCTATGGTTTGTTTCCTCTTGAAGTACCCCATGCAGAGACTGGCGAAAAACACTTTTGTTTGAAAGGGGTTGCAAAGCTTCCAAAAAACTACTAGTTTGCTGAAATCTCAGCAAACCTTTTTTCACCAAATCTTGATGATACTTGGTGGTAATGATCAGTTCACTAATCCCACTTGGCTGCCCAATTTTTATTCTTTTAGGTTGAAGAATTCGTTTCCAGTAACAGTTTGAATTTTTAGGTTTCACTCTGTTTTCTCATACATAGATAGCTGTGTTTGGAATTCTAAATCAAACACGGTTTGTGCTAGCTCCTTGAAAGTTGACCAAATGAAGTAGTTCTAAGTTCTATCTCTATGGTTTGTTTCCTCTTGAAGTACCCCATGCAGAGACTGGCGAAAAACACTTTCGTTTGAAAGGGGTTGCCAAGCTTCCAAAAAACTACTAGTTTGGTGAAATCTCAGCAAACATTTTTTCACCAAATCTTGATAATACTTGGTGGTAATGATCAGTTCACTAATCCCACTTGGCTGCCCAACTTTCACTTTTCTATGTTCAAGCGTTCGTTTCCAGTAACACTTTGAATTTTTAGGTTTCACTCTATTTTCTGCTATATAGATAGATGTGTTGGAAACTCTAAATCAAACACGGTTTGTGCTAGCTCCTTGAAACTTGACCAAATGAAGTAGTTCTAAGTTCTATCTCTATGGTTTGTTTCCTCTTGAAGTACCCCATGCAGAGACTGGCGAAAAACACTTTCGTTTGAACGGGGTTGCCAAGCTTCCAAAAACTACTAGTTTGCTGAAATCTCAGCAAACCTTTTTTCACCAAATCTTGATGATACACTTGGTAATGATCAGTTCACTAATCCCACTTGGCTACCCAATTTTTATTCTTCTAGGTTGAAGCATTCGTTTCCAGTAACAGTTTGAATTTTTAGGTTTCACTCTGTTTTCTCCTACATAGATAGATGTGTTTGGAATTCTAAATCAAACACGGTTTGTGCTAGCTCCTTGAAACTTGACCAAATGAAGTAGTTCTAAGTTCTATCTCTATGGTTTGTTTCCTCTTGAAGTACCCCATGCAGAGACTGGCGAAAAACACTTTCGTTTGAAAGGGGTTTCCAAGCTTCCAAAAAACTACTAGTTTGGTGAAATCTCAGCAAACATTTTTTCACCATATCTTGATGATACTTGGTGGTAATGATCAGTTCACTAATCTCACTTGGCTGCCCAACTTTCACTCTTCTAGGTTCAAGCGTTCGTTTCCAGTAACACTTTGAATTTTTAGGTTTCACTCTGTTTTCTGCTATATAGATTGATGTGTTTGAAACTCTAAATCAAACACAGTTTGTGCTAGCTCCTTGAAACTTGACCAAATGAAGTAGTTCTAAGTTCTATCTCTATGGTTTGTTTCCTCTTGAAGTACCCCATGCAGAGACTGGCGAAAAACACTTTCATTTGAAAGGGGTTGCCAAGCTTCCAAAAAACAACTAGTTTGCTGAAATCTCAGCAAACATTTTTTTCACCAAATCTTGATGATACTTGGTGGTAATGATCAGTTCACTAATCCCACTTGGCTGCCCAATTATTATTCTTCTAGGTTGAAGCATTCGTTTGCAGTAACAGTTTGAATTTTTAGGATTCACTCTGTTTTCTCATACATAGATAGCTGTGTTTGGAATTCTAAATCAAACACGGTTTGTGCTAGCTCCTTGAAACTTGACCAAATGAAGTAGTTCTAAGTTCTATCTCTATGGTGTGTTTCTTCTTGAAGTACCCCATGCAGAGACTGGCGAAAAACACTTTCGTTTGAAAGGGGTTGCCAAGCTTCCAAAAAACTACTAGTTTGCTGAAATCTCAGCAAACATTTTTTCACATAATCTTGATGATACCTGGTGGTAATGATCAGTTCATAAATCCCACTTGGCTGAACAGCTTTCACTCTTCTAGGTTCAAGCGTTCGTTTCCAGTAACACTTTGAATTTTTAGGTTTCACTCTCTTTTCTGCTATATAGATAGATGTGTTTGAAACTCTAAATCAAACACGGTTTGTGCTAGCTGCTTGAAACTTGATCAAATGAAGTAGTTCTAAGTTCTATCTCTATGGTTTGTTTCCTCTTGAAGTACCCCATGCAGAGACTGGCGAAAAAAACTTTCGTTTGAAAGGGGTTGCCAAGCTTCCAAAAAACTACTAGTTTGCTGAAATCTCAGCAAACATTTTTTCACATAAACTTGATGATACCTGGTGGTAATGATCAGTTCACTAATCCCACTTGGCTGCCCAACTTTCACTATTCTAGGTTCAAGTGTTCGTTTCCAGTAACACTTTGAATTTTTAGGTTTCACTCTGTTTTCTTCTATATAGATAGATGTGTTTGAAACTCTAAATCAAACACGGTTTGTGCTAGCTCCTTGAAACTTGATCAAATGAAGTAGTTCTAAGTTCTATCTCTATGGTTTGTTTCCTCTTGAAGTACCCCATGCAGAGACTGGCGAAAAACACTTTCGTTTGAAAGGGGTTGCCAAGCTTCCAAAAAACTACTAGTTTGCTGAAATCTCAGCAAACATTTTTTCACCAAATCTTGATGATACTTGGTGGTAATGATGAGTTCACTAAGCCCACTTGGCTGCCCAATTTTTACTCTTCTAGATTCAAGCGTTCGTTTCCAGTAACACTTTGAATTTTTAGGTTTCACTCTGTTTTCTGCTATATAGATAGATGTGTTTGAAACTCTAAATCAAACACGGTTTGTGCTAGCTCCTTGAAACTTTACCAAATGAAGTAGTTCTATGTTCCATTTCTATGGTTTGTTTCCTCTTGAAGTACACCATGCAGAGACTGGCGAAAAACACTTTCGTTTGAAAGAGGTGGCCAAGCTTCCAAAAAACTACTAGTTTGCTGAAATCTCAGCAAACCTTTTTTCACCAAATCTTAATGATACTTGGTGGTAATGATCAGTTCACTAATCCCACTTGGCTACCCAATTTTTATTCTTCTAGGTTGAAGCATTCGTTTCCAGTAACACTTTGAATTTTTAGGTTTCACTCTGTTTTCTGCTATATAGATAGATGTGTTTGAAACTCTAAATCAAACACGGTTTGTGCTAGCTCCTTGAAATTTGAACAAATGAAGTAGTTCTAAGTTCTATCTCTATGGTTTGTTTCCTCTTGAAGTACCCCATGCAGAGACTGGCGAAAAACACTTTCGTTTGAAAGGGGTTGCCAAGCTTCCAAAAAACTACTAGTTTGCTGAAATCTCAGCAAACATTTTTTCACCAAATCTTGATGATACTTGGTGGTAATGATCAGTTCACTAATCCCACTTGGCTGCGAAACTTTCACTTTTCTATGTTCAAGCATTCGTTTCCAGTAACACTTTGAATTTTTAGGTTTCACTCTGTTTTCTGCTATATAGATAGATGTGTTGGAAACTCTAAATCAAACGCGGTTTGTGCTAGCTCCTTGAAACTTGACCAAATGAAGTAGTTCTAAGTTCTATCTCTATGGTTTCTTTCCTCTTGAAGTACCCCATGCAGAGACTGGCGAAAAACACTTTCGTTTGAAAGGGGTTGCCAAGCTTCCAAAAAACTACTAGTTTGCTGAAATCTCAGCAAACATTTTTTCACCAAATCTTGATGATACTTGGTGGTAATGATCAGTTCACTAATCACACTTGGCTACCCAATTTTTATTCTTCTAGGTTGTAGCATTCGTTTCCAGTAACAGTTTGAATTTTTAGGTTTCACTCTGTTTTCTCCTACATAGATAGATGTGTTTGGAATTCTAAATCAAACACGGTTTGTGCTAGCTCCTTGAAACTTGACCAAATGAAGTAGTTCTAAGTTCTATCTCTATGGTTTGTTTCCTCTTGAAGTACCCCATGCAGAGACTGGCGAAAAACACTTTCGTTTGAAAGGGGTTGCCAAGCTTCCAAAAAACTACTAGTTTGGTGAAATCTCAGCAAACATTTTTTCACCATATCTTGATGATACTTGGTGGTAATGATCAGTTCACTAATCTCACTTGGCTGCCCACCTTTCACTCTTCTAAGTTCAAGCGTTCGTTTCCAGTAACACTTTGAATTTTTATTTTTCACTCTGTTTTCTGCTATATAGATAGATGTGTTGGAAATTCTAAATCAAACACGGTTTGTGCTAGCTCCGTGAAACTTGACAAAATGAAGTAGTTCTAAGTTCTATTTCTATGGTTTGTTTCCTCTTGAAGTACTGCATGCAGAGACTGGCGAAAAACACTTTCATTTGAAAGGGGTTGCCAAGCTTCCAAAAAACTACTAGTGTGCTGAAATTTCAGCAAACATTTTTTCACCAAATCTTGATGATACTTGGTGTTAATGATCAGTTCACTAATCCCACTTGGCTGCCCAATTTTTATTCTTCTAGGTTGAAGCATTCGTTTCCAGTAACAGTTTGAATTTTTAGGATTCACTCTGTTTTCTCATACATAGATAGCTGTGTTTGGAATTCTAAATCAAACACGGTTTGTGCTGGCTCCTTGAAACTTGACCAAATGAAGTAGTTCTAAGTTCTATCTCTATGGTTTGTTTCTTCTTGAAGTACCCCATGCAGAGACTGGCGAAAAACACTTTCGTTTGAAAGGGGTTGCCAAGCTTCCAAAAAACTACTAGTTTGGTGAAATCTCAGCAAACATTTTTTCACCAAATCTTGATGATACCTGGTGGTAATGATCAGTTCACTAATCCCACTTGGCTGCCCAACTTTCACTCTTCTAGGTTCAAGCGTTCGTTTCCAGTAACACTTTGAATTTTTAGGTTTCACTCTGTTTTCTGCTATATAGATAGATGTGTTTGAAACACTGAATCAAACACGGTTTGTGCTAGCTCCTTGAAACTTGACCAAATCAAGTAGTTCTAAGTTCTATCTCTATGGTTTGTTTCCTCTTGAAGTACCCCATGCAGAGACTGGCGAATAACACTTTCGTTTGAAAGGGGTTGCCAAGCTTCCAAAAAACTACTAGTTTGCTGAAATCTCAGCAAACATGTTTTCACCAAATCTTGATGATACTTGGTGGTAATTATCAGTTCACTAATCTCACTTGGCTGCCCAACTTTCACTCTTCTAGGTTCAAGCGTTCGTTTCCAGTAACACTTTGAATTTTTAGGTTTCACTCTGTTTTCTTCTATATAGATAGATGTGTTTGAAACTCTAAATCAAACACGGTTTGTGTTAGCTCCTTGTAATTTGACCAAATGAAGTAGTTCTAAGTTCTATCTCTATGGTTTGTTTCCTCTTGAAGTACCCCATGCAGAGACTGGCGAAAAACACTTTCGTTTGAAAGGGGTTGCCAAGCTTCCAAAAAACTACTAGTTTGCTGAAATCTCAGCAAACATTTTTTCACCAAATCTTGATGATACTTGGTGGTAATGATCAGTTCACTAATCCCACTTGGCTGCGAAACTTTCACTTTTCTATGTTCAAGCGTTCGTTTCCAGTAACACTTTGAATTTTTAGGTTTCACTCTGTTTTCTGCTATATAGATAGATGTGTTGGAAACTCTAAATCAAACACGGTTTGTGCTAGCTCTTTGAAACTTGACCAAATGAAGTAGTTCTAAGTTCTATCACTATGGTTTGTTTCCTCTTGAAGTACCCCATGCAGAGACTGGCGAAGAGCACTTTCGTTTGAAAGGGGTTGCCAAGCTTCCAGAAAACTACTAGTTTGCTGAAATCTCAGCAAACATTTTTTCACCAAATCTTGGTGATACTTGGTGGTAATGATCAGTTCACTAAGCCCACTTGGCTGCCCAATTTTCACTCTTCTAGGTTCAAGCGTTCGTTTCCAGTAACACTTAGAATTTTTACGTTTCACTCTGTTTTCTCCTACATAGATTGCTGTGTTAGGAATTCTAAATCAAACACGGTTTGTGCTAGCTCCTTGAAACTTGAGGAAATGAAGTAGTTCTAAGTTCTATCTCTATGGTTTGTTTCCTCTTGAAGTACCCCATGCAGAGACTGGCGAAAAACTCTTTCGTTTGAAAGGGGTTGCCAAGCTTCCAAAAAACTACTAGTTTGCTGAAATCTCAGCAAACATTTTTTCACATAATCTTGATGATACCTGGTGGTAATGATCAGTTCACTAATCCCACTTGGCTGCCCAACTTTCACTCTTCTAGGTTCAAGCGTTCGTTTCCAGTAACACTTTGAACTTTTAGGTTTCACTCTGTTTTCTGCTATATAGATAGATGTGTTTGAAACTCTAAATCAAACACGGTTTGTGCTAGCTCCTTGAAACTTGACCAAATGAAGTAGTTCTAAGTTCTATCTCTATGGTTTGTTTCCTCTTGAAGTACCCCATGCAGAGACTGGCGAAAAACACTTTCGTTTGAAAGGGGTTGCCAAGCTTCCAAAAAACTACTAGTTTGCTGAAATCTCAGCAAACATTTTTTCACCAAATCTTGATGACACTTGGTGGTAATGATCAGTTCACTAATACCACTTGGCTGCCCAATTTTTATTCTTCTAGGTTGAAGCATTCGTTTCCAGTAACAGTTTGAATTTTTAGGATTCACTCTGTTTTCTCATACATAGATAGCTGTGTTTGGAATTCTAAATCAAACACGGTTTGTGCTAGCTCCTTGAAACTTGACCAAATGAAGTAGTTCTAAGTTCTATCTCTATGATTTGTTTCTTCTTGAAGTACCCCATGCAGAGACTGGCGAAAAACACTTTCATTTGAAAGGGGTTGCCAAGCTTCCAAAAAACTACTAGTTTGCTGAAATCTCAGCAAACATTTTTTCACATAATCTTGATGATACTTGGTGGTAATGATCAGTTCACTAATCTCACTTGGCTGCCCAACTTTCACTCTTCTAGGTTCAAGCGTTCGTTTCCAGTAACACTTTGAATTTTTAGGTTTTACTCTGTTTTCTGCTATATAGATAGATGTGTTTGAAACTCTAAATCAAACACGGTTTGTGCTAGCTCCTTGAAACTTGACCAAATGAAGTAGTTCTAAGTTCTATCTCTATGGTTTGTTTCCTCTTGAAGTACCCCATGCAGAGACTGGCGAAAAACACTTTTGTTTGAAAGGGGTTGCAAAGCTTCCAAAAAACTACTAGTTTGCTGAAATCTCAGCAAACCTTTTTTCACCAAATCTTGATGATACTTGGTGGTAATGATCAGTTCACTAATCCCACTTGGCTGCCCAATTTTTATTCTTTTAGGTTGAAGAATTCGTTTCCAGTAACAGTTTGAATTTTTAGGTTTCACTCTGTTTTCTCATACATAGATAGCTGTGTTTGGAATTCTAAATCAAACACGGTTTGTGCTAGCTCCTTGAAAGTTGACCAAATGAAGTAGTTCTAAGTTCTATCTCTATGGTTTGTTTCCTCTTGAAGTACCCCATGCAGAGACTGGCGAAAAACACTTTCGTTTGAAAGGGGTTGCCAAGCTTCCAAAAAACTACTAGTTTGCTGAAATCTCAGCAAACATTTTTTCACCAAATCTTGATGATACTTGGTGGTAATGATCAGTTCACTAATCCCACTTGGCTGCCCAACTTTCACTTTTCTATGTTCAAGCGTTCGTTTCCAGTAACACTTTGAATTTTTAGGTTTCACTCTATTTTCTGCTATATAGATAGATGTGTTGGAAACTCTAAATCAAACACGGTTTGTGCTAGCTCCTTGAAACTTGACCAAATGAAGTAGTTCTAAGTTCTATCTCTATGGTTTGTTTCCTCTTGAAGTACCCCATGCAGAGACTGGCGAAAAACACTTTCGTTTGAACGGGGTTGCCAAGCTTCCAAGAACTACTAGTTTGCTGAAATCTCAGCAAACCTTTTTTCACCAAATCTTGATGATACACTTGGTAATGATCAGTTCACTAATCCCACTTGGCTACCCAATTTTTATTCTTCTAGGTTGAAGCATTCGTTTCCAGTAACAGTTTGAATTTTTAGGTTTCACTCTGTTTTCTCCTACATAGATAGATGTGTTTGGAATTCTAAATCAAACACGGTTTGTGCTAGCTCCTTGAAACTTGACCAAATGAAGTAGTTCTAAGTTCTATCTCTATGGTTTGTTTCCTCTTGAAGTACCCCATGCAGAGACTGGCGAAAAACACTTTCGTTTGAAAGGGGTTGACAAGTTTCCAAAAAACTACTAGTTTGGTGAAATCTCAGCAAACATTTTTTCACCATATCTTGATGATACTTGGTGGTAATGATCAGTTCACTAATCTCACTTGGCTGCCCAACTTTCACTCTTCTAGGTTCAAGCGTTCGTTTCCAGTAACACTTTGAATTTTTAGGTTTCACTCTGTTTTCTGCTATATAGATTGATGTGTTTGAAACTCTAAATCAAACACAGTTTGTGCTAGCTCCTTGAAACTTGACAAAATGAAGTAGTTCTAAGTTCTATCTCTATGGTTTGTTTCCTCTTGAAGTACCCCATGCAGAGACTGGCGAAAAACACTTTCATTTGAAAGGGGTTGCCAAGCTTCCAAAAAACTACTAGTTTGCTGAAATCTCAGCAAACATTTTTTTCACCAAATCTTGATGATACTTGGTGGTAATGATCAGTTCACTAATCCCACTTGGCTGCCCAATTTTTATTCTTCTAGGTTGAAGCATTCGTTTGCAGTAACAGTTTGAATTTTTAGGATTCACTCTGTTTTCTCATACATAGATAGCTGTGTTTGGAATTCTAAATCAAACACGGTTTGTGCTAGCTCCTTGAAACTTGACCAAATGAAGTAGTTCTAAGTTCTATCTCTATGGTGTGTTTCTTCTTGAAGTACCCCATGCAGAGACTGGCGAAAAACACTTTCGTTTGAAAGGGGTTGCCAAGCTTCCAAAAAACTACTAGTTTGCTGAAATCTCAGCAAACATTTTTTCACATAATCTTGATGATACCTGGTGGTAATGATCAGTTCATAAATCCCACTTGGCTGAACAGCTTTCACTCTTCTAGGTTCAAGCGTTCGTTTCCAGTAACACTTTGAATTTTTAGGTTTCACTCTCTTTTCTGCTATATAGATAGATGTGTTTGAAACTCTAAATCAAACACGGTTTGTGCTAGCTGCTTGAAACTTGATCAAATGAAGTAGTTCTAAGTTCTATCTCTATGGTTTGTTTCCTCTTGAAGTACCCCATGCAGAGACTGGCGAAAAAAACTTTCGTTTGAAAGGGGTTGCCAAGCTTCCAAAAAACTACTAGTTTGCTGAAATCTCAGCAAACATTTTTTCACATAAACTTGATGATACCTTTTGGTAATGATCAGTTCACTAATCCCACTTGGCTGCCCAACTTTCACTCTTCTAGGTTCAAGTGTTCGTTTCCAGTAACACTTTGAATTTTTAGGTTTCACTCTGTTTTCTTCTATATAGATAGATGTGTTTGAAACTCTAAATCAAACACGGTTTGTGCTAGCTCCTTGAAACTTGATCAAATGAAGTAGTTCTAAGTTCTATCTCTATGGTTTGTTTCCTCTTGAAGTACCCCATGCAGAGACTGGCGAAAAACACTTTCGTTTGAAAGGGGTTGCCAAGCTTCCAAAAAACTACTAGTTTGCTGAAATCTCAGCAAACATTTTTTCACCAAATCTTGATGATACTTGGTGGTAATGATCAGTTCACTAAGCCCACTTGGCTGCCCAATTTTTACTCTTCTAGATTCAAGCGTTCGTTTCCTGTAACACTTTGAATTTTTAGGTTTCACTCTGTTTTCTGCTATATAGATAGATGTGTTTGAAACTCTAAATCAAACACGGTTTGTGCTAGCTCCTTGAAACTTTACCAAATGAAGTAGTTCTATGTTCCATTTCTATGGTTTGTTTCCTCTTGAAGTACACCATGCAGAGACTGGCGAAAAACACTTTCGTTTGAAAGGGGTGGCCAAGCTTCCAAAAAACTACTAGTTTGCTGAAATCTCAGCAAACCTTTTTTCACCAAATCTTAATGATACTTGGTGGTAATGATCAGTTCACTAATCCCACTTGGCTACCCAATTTTTATTCTTCTAGGTTGAAGCATTCGTTTCCAGTAACACTTTGAATTTTTAGGTTTCACTCTGTTTTCTGCTATATAGATAGATGTGTTTGAAACTCTAAATCAAACACGGTTTGTGCTAGCTCCTTGAAATTTGAACAAATGAAGTAGTTCTAAGTTCTATCTCTATGGTTTGTTTCCTCTTGAAGTACCCCATGCAGAGACTGGCGAAAAACACTTTCGTTTGAAAGGGGTTGCCAAGCTTCCAAAAAACTACTAGTTTGCTGAAATCTCAGCAAACATTTTTTCACCAAATCTTGATGATACTTGGTGGTAATGATCAGTTCACTAATCCCACTTGGCTGCGAAACTTTCACTTTTCTATGTTCAAGCATTCGTTTCCAGTAACACTTTGAATTTTTAGGTTTCACTCTGTTTTCTGCTATATAGATAGATGTGTTGGAAACTCTAAATCAAACGCGGTTTGTGCTAGCTCCTTGAAACTTGACCAAATGAAGTAGTTCTAAGTTCTATCTCTATGGTTTCTTTCCTCTTGAAGTACCCCATGCAGAGACTGGCGAAAAACACTTTCGTTTGAAAGGGGTTGCCAAGCTTCCAAAAAACTACTAGTTTGCTGAAATCTCAGCAAACATTTTTTCACCAAATCTTGATGATACTTGGTGGTAATGATCAGTTCACTAATCACACTTGGCTACCCAATTTTTATTCTTCTAGGTTGTAGCATTCGTTTCCAGTAACAGTTTGAATTTTTAGGTTTCACTCTGTTTTCTCCTACATAGATAGATGTGTTTGGAATTCTAAATCAAACACGGTTTGTGCTAGCTCCTTGAAACTTGACCAAATGAAGTAGTTCTAAGTTCTATCTCTATGGTTTGTTTCCTCTTGAAGTACCCCATGCAGAGACTGGCGAAAAAAACTTTCGTTTGAAAGGGGTTGCCAAGCTTCCAAAAAACTACTAGTTTGGTGAAATCTCAGCAAACATTTTTTCACCATATCTTGATGATACTTGGTGGTAATGATCAGTTCACTAATCTCACTTGGCTGCCCACCTTTCACTCTTCTAAGTTCAAGTGTTCGTTTCCAGTAACACTTTGAATTTTTATTTTTCACTCTGTTTTCTGCTATATAGATAGATGTGTTGGAAATTCTAAATCAAACACGGTTTGTGCTAGCTCCGTGAAACTTGACAAAATGAAGTAGTTCTAAGTTCTATTTCTATGGTTTGTTTCCTCTTGAAGTACTGCATGCAGAGACTGGCGAAAAACACTTTCATTTGAAAGGGGTTGCCAAGCTTCCAAAAAACTACTAGTGTGCTGAAATCTCAGCAAACATTTTTTCACCAAATCTTGATGATACTTGGTGTTAATGATCAGTTCACTAATCCCACTTGGCTGCCCAATTTTTATTCTTCTAGGTTGAAGCATTCGTTTCCAGTAACAGTTTGAATTTTTAGGATTCACTCTGTTTTCTCATACATAGATAGCTGTGTTTGGAATTCTAAATCAAACACGGTTTGTGCTGGCTCCTTGAAACTTGACCAAATGAAGTAGTTCTAAGTTCTATCTCTATGGTTTGTTTCTTCTTGAAGTACCCCATGCAGAGACTGGCGAAAAACACTTTGGTTTGAAAGGGGTTGCCAAGCTTCCAAAAAACTACTAGTTTGCTGAAATCTCAGCAAACATTTTTTCACCAAATCTTGATGATACCTGGTGGTAATGATCAGTTCACTAATCCCACTTGGCTGCCCAACTTTCACTCTTCTAGGTTCAAGCGTTCGTTTCCAGTAACACTTTGAATTTTTAGGTTTCACTCTGTTTTCTGCTATATAGATAGATGTGTTTGAAACACTGAATCAAACACGGTTTGTGCTAGCTCCTTGAAACTTGACCAAATGAAGTAGTTCTAAGTTCTATCTCTATGGTTTGTTTCCTCTTGAAGTACCCCATGCAGAGACTGGCGAAAAACACTTTCGTTTGAAAGGGGTGGACAAGCTTCCAAAAAACTACTAGTTTGCTGAAATCTCAGCAAAACTTTTTTCACCAAATCTTAATGATACTTGGTGGTAATGATCAGTTCACTAATCCCACTTGGCTACCCAATTTTTATTCTTCTAGGTTGAAGCATTCGTTTCCAGTAACACTTTGAATTTTTAGGTTTCACTCTGTTTTCTGCTATATAGATAGATGTGTTTGAAACTCTAAATCAAAAACGGTTTGTGCTAGCTCCTTGAAATTTGACCAAATGAAGTAGTTCTAAGTTCTATCTCTATGGTTTGTTTCCTCTTGAAGTACCCCATGCAGAGACTGGCGAAAAACACTTTCGTTTGAAAGGGGTTGCCAAGCTTCCAAAAAACTACTAGTTTGCTGAAATCTCAGCAAACATTTTTTCACCAAATCTTGATGATACTTGGTGGTAATGATCAGTTCACTAATCCCACTTGGCTGCGAAACTTTCACTTTTCTATGTTCAAGCGTTCGTTTCCAGTAACACTTTGAATTTTTAGGTTTCACTCTGTTTTCTGCTATATAGATAGATGTGTTGGAAACTCTAAATCAAACACGGTTTGTGCTAGCTCCTTGAAACTTGACCAAATGAAGTAGTTCTAAGTTCTATCACTATGGTTTGTTTCCTCTTGAAGTACCCCATGCAGAGACTGGCGAAGAGCACTTTCGTTTGAAAGGGGTTGCCAAGCTTCCAGAAAACTACTAGTTTGCTGAAATCTCAGCAAACATTTTTTCACCAAATCTTGGTGATACTTGGTGGTAATGATCAGTTCACTAAGCCCACTTGGCTGCCCAATTTTCACTCTTCTAGGTTCAAGCGTTCGTTTCCAGTAACACTTAGAATTTTTACGTTTCACTCTGTTTTCTCCTACATAGATTGCTGTGTTAGGAATTCTAAATCAAACACGGTTTGTGCTAGCTCCTTGAAACTTGAGGAAATGAAGTAGTTCTAAGTTCTATCTCTATGGTTTGTTTCCTCTTGAAGTACCCCATGCAGAGACTGGCGAAAAACTCTTTCGTTTGAAAGGGGTTGCCAAGCTTCCAAAAAACTACTAGTTTGCTGAAATCTCAGCAAACACTTTTTCACCAAATCTTGATGATACTTGGTGGTAATGATCAGTTCACTAAGCCCACTTGGCTGCCCAATTTTTATTCTTCTAGGTTGAAGCTTTCGTTTCCAGTAACAGTTTGAATTTTTAGGTTTCAATTTGTTTTCTTCTTCATAGATAGCTGTGTTTGGAATTCTAAATCAAACACGGTTTGAGCTAGCTCCTTGAAACTTGACCAAATGATGTAGTTCTAAGTTCTTTCTCTATGGTTTGTTTCCTCTTGAAGTACCCCATGCAGAGACTGGCGAAAAAAACTTTCGTTTGAAAGGGGTTGCCAAGCTTCCAAAAAACTACTAGTTTGCTGAAATCTCAGCAAATATTTTTTCACCAAATCTTGATGATACTTGGTGGTAATGATCAGTTCACTAAGCCCAATTGGCTGCCCAATTTTTACTCTTCCAGGTTCAAGCGTTCGTTTCCAGTAACACTTTGAATTTTTAGGTTTCACTCTGTTTTCTGCTATATAGATAGATGTGTTTGAGACTCTAATCAAACACGGTTTGTGCTAGCTCCTTGAAACTTGACCAAATGAAGTAGTTCTAAGTTCTATCTCTATGGTTTGTTTCCTCTTGAAGTACCCCATGCAGAGACTGGCGAAGAGCACTTTCGTTTGAAAGGGGTTGCCAAGCTTCCAAAAAACTACTAGTTTGCTGAAATCTCAGCAAACATTTTTTCACCAAATCTTGGTGATACTTGGTGGTAATGATCAGTTCACTAAGCCCACTTGGCTGCCCAATTTTCACTCTTCTAGGTTGAAGCATTCGTTTCCAGTAACAGTTTGAATTTTTAGCTTTCACTCTGTTTTCTCCTACATAGATAGCTGTGTTTGGAATTCTAAATCAAACACGGTTTGTGCTAGCTCCTTGAAACTTGACCAAATGAAGTACTTCTATGTTCTATCTCTATGGATTGTTTACTCTTGATGTACCCCATGCAGAGAATGGCGAAAAACACTTTTGTTTGAAAGGGGTTGCCAAGCTTCCAAAAAACTACTCGTTTGGTGAAATCTCAGCAAACAATTTTTCACCAAATCTTGATGATACTTGGTGGTAAAGATCAGTTCACTAATCCCACTTGGCTGCCCAATTTTGATTCTTCTAGGTTCAAGCGTTCGTTTCCAGTAACACTTTGAATTTTTAGGTTTCACTCTGTTTTCTGCTATATAGATAGATGTGTTTGAAACTCTAAATCAAACACGGTTTGTGCTAGCTCCTTGAAACTTGACCAAATGAAGTAGTTCTAAGTTCTATCTCTATGGTTTGTTTCCTCTTGAAGTACCCCATGCAGAGACTGGCGAAAAACTCTTTCGTATGAAAGGGGTTGCCAAGCTTCCAAAAAACTACTAGTTTGCTGAAATCTCAGCAAATATTTTTTCACCAAATCTTGATGATACTTGGTGGTAATGATCAGTTCACTAAGCCCAATTGGCTGCCCATTTTCACTCTTCTAGGTTCAAGCGTTCGTTTCCAGTAACACTTTGAATTTTTAGGTTTCACTCTGTTTTCTCCTACATAGATAGCTGTGTTTGGAATTCTAAATCAAACACGGTTTGTGCTAGCTCCTTGAAACTTGACCAAATGAAGTAGTTCTAAGTTCTATCTCTATGGTTTGTTTCCTCTTGAAGTACCCCATGCAGAGACTGGCGAAAAACACTTTCGTTTGAAAGGGGTTGCCAAGCATCCAAAAAACTACTAGTTTGCTGAAATCTCAGCAAACATTTTTTCAACAAATCTTGATGATACTTGGTGGAAATGATCAATTCACTAAGCCCACTTGGCTGCCCAATTTTCACTCTTCTAGGTTCAAGAATTCGTTTCCAGTAACACTTTGAATTTTTAGGTTTCACTCTGTTTTCTCCTACATAGATAGCTGTGTTAGGAATTCTAAATCAAACACGGTTTGTGCTAGCTCCTTGAAACTTGACCAAATGAAGTAGTTCTAAGTTCTATCTCTATGGTTTGTTTTATCTTGAAGTACCCCATGCAGAGACTGGCGAAAAACTCTTTCGTTTGAAAGGGGTTGCCAAGCTTCCAAAAAACTACTAGTTTGCTGAAATCTCAGCAAACATTTTTTCACCAAATCTTGATGATACTTGGTGTTAATGATCAGTTCACTAAGCCCACTTGGCTGCCCAATTTTTATTCTTCTAGGTTGAAGCATTCGTTTCCAGTTACAGTTTGAATTTTTATGTTTCACTCTGTTTTCTCCTACATAGATAGCTGTGTTTGGAATTCTAAATCAAACACGGTTTGTGCTAGCTCCTTGAACCTTGACCAAATGAAGTAGTTCTAAGTTCTATCTCTATGGTTTGTTTCCTCTTGAAGTACCCCATGCAGAGACTGGTGAAAAACACTTTCGTTTGAAAGTGGTTGCCAAGCTTCCAAAAAACTACTAGTTTGCTGAAATCTCAGCAAACATTTTTTCACCAAATCTTGATGATACTTGGTGGAAATGATCAGTTCACTAAGCCCACTTGGCTGCCCAATTTTCACTCTTCTAGGTTGAAGCATTCGTTTCCAGTAACAGTTTGAGTTTTTAGTTTTCACTCTGTTTTCTACTACATAGATAGCTGTGTTTAGAATTCTAAATCAAACACGGTTTGTGCTAGCTCCTTGAAACTTGACCAAATGAAGTAGTTCTAAGTTCTATCCCTATGGTTTGTTTCTTCTTGAAGTACCCCATGCAGAGACTAGCGAAAAACACTTTCGTTTGAAAGGGGTTGCAAGCTTCCAAAAAACTACTAGTTTGCTGAAATCTCAGCAAACATTTTTTCACCAAATATTGAGGATACTTGGTGGTAATGATCAGTTCACTAATCCCACTTGGCTGCCCAGTTTTTATTCTTCTAATTTGAAGCATTCGTTTCCACTAACAGTCTGAATTTTTAGGTTTTATTCTGTTTTCTTTTACATAGATAGCTGTGTTTGGAATTCTAAATCAAACACGGTTTGTGCTAGCTCCTTGAAACTTGACCAAATGAATTAGTTCAAAGTTCTATCTCTATGCTTTGTTTCCTCTTGAAGTACCCCATGCAGAGACTGGCGAAAAACACTTTCGTTTGAAAGGGGTTGCCAAGCTTCCAAAAAACTACTAGTTTGCTGAAATCTCAGCAAACTTTTTTTCACCAAATCTTGATGATACTTGGTGGTAAAGATCAGTTCACTAAGCCCACTTGGCTGCCCAATTTTGATTCTTCTAGGTTCAAGCGTTCGTTTCCAGTAACACTTTGAATTTTTAGGTTTCACTCTGTTTTCTGCTATATAGATAGATGTGTTTGAAACTCTAAATCAAACACGGTTTTGTGCTAGCTCCTTGAAACTTGACCAAATGAAGTAGTTCTAAGTTCTATCTCTATGGTTTGTTTCCTCTTGAAGTACCCCATGCAGAGACAAGGGAAAAACACATTCCTTTGAAAGGGGTTGCCAAGCTTCTAAAAAAACTTCTAGTTTGCTGAAATCTCAGCAAACATTTTTTCACCAAATCTTGATGATACTTGGTGGTAATGATCAGTTCACTAAGCCCACTTGGCTGCCCAATTTTCACTCTTCTAGGTTCAAGCGTTCGTTTCCAGTAACACTTTGAATTTTTAGGTTTCACTCTGTTTTCTCTTACATAGATAGCTGTGTTAGGAATTCTAAATCAAACACGGTTTGTGCTAGCTCCTTGAAACTTTACCAAATGAAGTAGTTCTAAGTTCTATCTCTATGGTTTGTTTCCTCTTGAAGTACCCCATGCAGAGACTGGCGAAAAACTCTTTCGTTTGAAAGGGGTTGCCAAGCTTCCAAAAAACTACTAGTTTGCTGAAATCTCAGCAAACATTTTTTCACCAAATCTTGATGATACTTGGTGGTAATGATCAGTTCACTAAGCCCAATTGGCTGCCCATTTTCACTCTTCTAGGTTCAAGCGTTCGTTTCCAGTAACACTTTGAATTTTTAGGTTTCACTCTGTTTTCTCCTACATAGATAGCTGTGTTTGGAATTCTAAATCAAACACGGTTTGCGCTAGCACCTTGAAACTTAACCAAATGAAGTAGTTCTAAGTTCTATCTCTATGGTTTGTTTCCTCTTGAAGTACCCCATGCAGAGACTGGCGAAAAACACTTTCTTTTGAAAGGGGTTGCCAAGCTTCCAAAAAACTACTAGTTTGCTGAAATCTCAGCAAACATTTTTTCACCAAATCTTGATGATACTTGGTGGTAATGATCAGTTCACTAAGCCCACTTGGCTGACCAATTTTTATTCTTCTGGGTTGAAGCATTTGTTTCCATTAACAGTTTGAATTTTTAGGTTTCACTCTGTTTTCTTCTTCATAGATAGCTGTGTTTGGAATTCTAAATCAAACACGGTTTGAGATAGCTCCTTGAAACTTGACCAAATGAAGTAGTACTAAGTTCTATCTCTATGGTTTGTTTCCTCTTGAAGTACCCCATGCAGAGACTGGCGAAAAACACTTTTGTTGGAAAGGGGTTGCCAAGCTTCCAAAAAACTACTACTTTGCTGAAATCTCAGCAAACTTTTTTTCACCAAATCTTGATGATACTTGGTGGACATTATCAGTTCACTAAGCCCACTTGGGTGCCCAATTTTCACTCTTCTAGGTTCAAGCGTTCGTTTCCGGTAACATTTTGAATTTTTAGGTTTCACTCCGTTTTCTGCTATATAGATAGATGTGTTTGAAACTCTAATCAAACAAGGTTTTTGCTAGCTCCTTGAAACTTGACCAAATGAAGTAGTTCTAAGTTCTATCTCTATGGTTTGTTTCCTCTTGATGTTCCCCATGCAGAGTCTTTCGAAAAACACTTTCGTTTGAAAGGGGATGCCAAGCTTCCAAAAAACAACTAGTTTGCTGAAATCTCAGCAAACATTTTTTCATCAAATCTTGATGATACTTGGTGGTAATGATCAGTTCACTAAGCCCACTTGGCTGCCCAATTTTTATTCTTCTGGGTTGAAGCATTTGTTTCCAGTAACAATTTGAATTTTTAGGTTTCACTCTGTTTTCTTCTTCATAGATAGCTGTGTTTGGAATTCTAAATCAAACACGGTTTGAGATAGCTCCTTGAAACTTGACCAAATGAAGTAGTACTAAGTTCTATCTCTATGGTTTGTTTCCTCTTGAAGTACCCCATGCAGAGACTGGCGAAAAATACTTTTGTTGGAAAGGGGTTGCCAAGCTTCCAAAAAACTACTACTTTGCTGAAATCTCAGCAAACTTTTTTTCACCAAATCTTGATAATACTTGGTGGACATTATCAGTTCACTAAGCCCACTTGGGTGCCCAATTTTCACTCTTCTAGGTTCAAGCGTTCGTTTCCGGTAACACTTTGAATTTTTAGGTTTCACTCCGTTTTCTGCTATATAGATAGATGTGTTTGAAACTCTAATCAAACAAGGTTTGTGCTAGCTCCTTGAAACTTGACCAAATGAAGTAGTTCTAAGTTCTATCTCTATGGTTTGTTTCCTCTTGATGTTCCCCATTCAGAGTCTTTCGAAAAACACTTTCGTTTGAAAGGGGATGCCAAGCTTCCAAAAAACTACTAGTTTGCTGAAATCTCAGCAAACATTTTTTCACCAAATCTTGATGATACTTGGTGGTAATGATCAGTTCACTAAGCCCACTTGGCTGCCCAATTTTCACTCTTCTAGGTTGAAGCATACGTTTTCAGTAACAGTTTGAATTTTTAGGTTTCACTCTGTTTTCTCCTACATAGATAGCTGTGTTTGGAATTCTAAATCAAACACGGTTTGTGCTAGCTCCTTGAAACTTGACCAAATGAAGTACTTCTATGTTCTATCTCTATGGTTTGTTTCCTCTTGAAGTACCCCATGCAGAGAATGGCGAAAAATACTTTTGTTTGAAAGGGGTTGCCAAGCTTCCAAAAAATTTCTAGTTTGCTGAAATCTCAGCAAACATTTTTTCTCCAAATCTTGATGATACTTGGTGGTAAAGATCAGTTCACTAAGCCCACTTGGCTGCCCAATTTTCATTCTTCTAGGTTCAAGCGTTCGTTTCCAGTAACACTTTGAATTTTTAGGTTTCACTCCGTTTTCTGCCATATAGATAGATGTGTTTGAAACTCTAATCAAACAAGTTTTGTGGTAGCTCCTTGAATCTTGACCAAATGAAGTAGTTCTAAGTTCTATCTCTATGGTTTGTTTCCTCTTGAAGTACCCCATGCAGAGACTGGCGAAAAACTCTTTCGTTTGAAAGGGGTTGCCAAGCTTCCAAAAAAGTACTAGTTTGCTGAAATCTCAGCAAACATTTTTTCACCAAATCTTGATGATACTTGGTGGTAATGATCAGTTCACTAAGCCCACTTGGCTGCCCAATTTTTATTCTTCTAGGTTGAAGCATTCCTTTCCAGTAACAGTTTGAATTTTTAGGTTTCAATTTGTTTTCTTCTTCATAGATAGCTGTGTTTGGAATTCTAAATCAAACACTGTTTGAGCTAGCTCCTTGAAACTTGACCAAATGAAGTAGTTCTAAGTTCTATATCTATGGTTTGTTTCCTCTTGAAGTACCCCATGCAGAGACTGGCGAAAAACTCTTTCGTTTGAAAAAGGTTGCCAAGCTTCCAAAAAACTACTAGTTTGCTGAAATCTCAGCAAATATTTTTTCACCAAATCTTGATGATACTTGGTGGTAATGATCAGTTCACTAAGCCCAATTGGCTGCCCAATTTTTACTCTTCCAGGTTCAAGCGTCGTTTCCAGTAACACTTTGAATTTTTAGGTTTCACTCTGTTTTCTGCTACATAGATAGATGTGTTTGAAACTCTAATCAAACACGGTTTGTACTAGCTCCTTGAAACTTGACCAAATGAAGTAGTTCTAAGTTATATCTCTATGGTTTGTTTCCTCTTGAAGTACCCCATGCAGAGACTGGCTAAAAACACTTTCGTTTGAAAGGGGTTGCCAAGCTTCCAAAAAACTACTAGTTTGCTGAAATCTCAGCAAACATTTTTTCACCAAATCTTGATGATACTTGGTGGAAATGATCAGTTCACTAAGCCCACTTGGCTGCCCAATTTTCATTCTTCTAGGTTGAAGCATTCGTTTCCAGTAACAGTTTGAATTTTTAGGTTTCACTCTGTTTTCTCCTACATAGATAGCTGTGTTTGGAATTCAAAATCAAACACGGTTTGTGCTAGCTCCTTGAAACTTGACCAAATGAAGTAGTTCTAAGTTCTATCTTTATGGTTTGTTTCCTCTTGAAGTACCCCATGCAGAGACTGGTGAAAAACACTTTCGTTTTAAAGGGGTTGAAAGCTTCCAAAAAACTACTAGTTTGCTGAAATCTCAGCAAACATTTTTTCACCAAACCTTGATGATACTTGGTGGTAATGATCAGTTCACTAAGCCCAATTGGCTGCCCAATTTTCACTCTTCTAGGTTCAAGCGTTCGTTTCCAGTAACAGTTTGAATTTTTAGGTTTCACTCTGTTTTCTCCTACATAGATAGCTGTGTTTGGAATTCTAAATCAAACACGGTTTGTGCTAGCTCCGTGAAACTTGACCAAATGAAGTAGTTCTAAGTTCTATCTCTATGGTTTGTTTCCTCTTGAAGTACCCCAGGCAGAGACTGGCGAAAAACACTTTCGTTTTAAAGGGGTTGCCAACCTTCCGAAAAACTACTAGTTTGCTGAAATCTCAGCAAAATTTTTTCACCAAATCTTGATTATACTTTGTGGTAATGATCAGTTCACTAAGCCCACTTGGCTGCCCAATTTTTATTCTTCTAGGTTGAAGCATTCGTTTCCAGTAACAGTTTCAATTTTTACGTTTCACTCTGTTTTCTTCTGCATATATAGCTGTGTTTGGAATTCTAAAACAAACACGGTTTGAGCTAGCTCCTTGAAACTTGACCAAATGAAGTGGTTCTAAGTTCTATCTCTATGGTTTGTTTCCTCTTGAAGTACCCCATGCAGAGACTGGCGAAAAACTCTTTCGTTTCAAAGGGGTTGCCAAGCTTCCAAAAAACTACTAGTTTGCTGAAATCTCAGCAAACATTTTTTCACCATAACTTGATGATACTTGGTGGTAATGATCAGTTCACTAAGCCCACTTGGCTGCCCAATTTTTATTCTTCTAGGTTGAAGCATTCGTTTCCAGTAACAGTTTGAATTTTTAGGTTGCAATTTGTTTTCTTCTTCATAGATAGCTGTGTTTGGAATTCTAAATCACACATGGTTTGAGCTAGCTCCTTGAAACTTGACCAAATGAAGTAGTTCTAAGTTCTATCTCTATGGTTTGTTTCCTCTTGAAGTACCCCATGCAGAGACTGGCGAAAAACACTTTCGTTTGAAAGGGGTTGCCAAGCTTCCAAAAAACTACTAGTTTGCTGAAATCTCAGCAAACATTTTTTTCACCAAATCTTGATGATACTTGGTGGTAATGATCAGTTCACTAAGCCCACTTGGCTGCCCAATTTTCACTCTTCTAGGTTCAAGTGTTCGTTTCCAGTAACACTTTGAATTTTTAGGTTTCACTCTGTTTTCTCTTACATAGATAGCTGTGTTAGGAATTCTAAATCAAACACGGTTTGTGCTAGCTCCTTGAAACTTGACCAAATGAAGTAGTTCTAAGTTCTATCTCTATGGTTTGTTTCCTCTTGAAGTACCCCATGCAGAGACTGGCGAAAAACTCTTTCGTTTGAAAGGGGTTGCCAAGCTTCCAAAAAACTACTAGTTTGCTGCAATCTCAGCAAACATTTTTTCACCAAATCTTGATGATACTAGTGGTAATGATCAGTTCACTAAGCCCACTTGGCTGCCCAATTTTTATTCTTCTAGGTTGAAGCATTCGTTTCCAGTAACAGTTTGAATTTTTAGGTTTCAATTTGTTTTCTTCTTCATAGATAGATGTGTTTGGAATTCTAAATCAAACACGGTTTGAGCTAGCTCCTTGAAAATTGACCAAATGAAGTAGTTCTAAGTTCTATCTCTATGGTTTGTTTCCTCTTGAAGTACCCCATGCAGAGACTGGCAAAAAAAACTTTCGTTTGAAAGGGGTTGCCAACCTTCCAAAAAACTACTAGTTTGCTGAAATCTCAGCAAAATTTTTTCACCAAATCTTGATGATACTTGGTGGTAATGATCAGTTCACTAAGCCCACTTGGCTGCCCAACTTTTATTCTTCTAGGTTGAAGCATTCGTTTCCAGTAACAGTTTGAATTTTTACGTTTCACTCTGTTTTCTTCTGCATATATAGCTGTGTTTGGAATTCTAAATCAAACACGGTTTGAGCTAGCTCCTTGAAACTTAACCAAATGAAGTATTTCTAAGTTCTATCTCTATGGTTTGTTTCCTCTTTAAGTACCCCATGCAGAGACTGGCGAAAAACACTTTCGTTTGAAAGGGGTTGCCAAGCTTCCAAAAAACTACTAGTTTGCTGAAATCTCAGCAAACATTTTTTCACCAAATCTTGATGATACTTGGTGGTAATGATCAGTTCACTAATCCCACTTGGCTGCCCAATTTTTATTCTTCTGGGTTGAAGCATTTGTTTCCAGTAACAGTTTGAATTTTTAGGTTTCACTCTGTTTTCTTCTTCATAGATAGCTGTGTTTGGAATTCTAAATCAAACACGGTTTGAGATAGCTGCTTGAAACTTGACCAAATGAAGTAGTACTAAGTTCTATCTCTATGGTTTGTTTCCTCTTGAAGTACCCCATGCAGAGACTGGCGAAAAACACTTTTGTTGGAAAGGGGTTGCCAAGCTTCCAAAAAACTACTACTTTGCTGAAATCTCAGCAAAATTTTTTTTCACCAAATCTTGATGATACTTGGTGGTAATTATCAGTTCACTAAGCCCACTTGGGTGCCCAATTTTCACTCTTCTAGGTTCAAGCGTTCGTTTCCGGTAACACTTTGAATTTTTAGGTTTCACTCTGTTTTCTGCTATATAGATAGATATGTTTGAAACTCTAATCAAACAAGGTTTGTGCTAGCTCCTTGAAACTTGACCAAATGAAGTAGTTCTAAGTTCTATCTCTATGGTTTGTTTCCTCTTGATGTTCCCCATGCAGAGTCTTTCGAAAACTATTTTCGTTTGAAAGGGGATGCAAAGCTTCCAAAAAACTACTAGTTTGCTGATCTCAGCAAACATTTTTTCACCAAATCTTGATGATACTTTGTGGTAATGATCAGTTCACTAAGCCCACTTGGCTGCCCAATTTTCACTCTTCTAGGTTCAAGCGTTCGTTTCAAGTAACACTTTGAATTTTTAGGTTTCACTCTGTTTTCTCCTACAAAGATAGCTGTGTTAGGAATTCTAAATCAAACACGGTTTGTGCTAGCTCCTTGAAACTTGACCAAATGAAGTAGTTCTAAGTTCTATCTCTATGGTTTGTTTCCTCTTGAAGTACCCCATGCAGAGACTGGCGAAAAACTCTTTCGTTTGAAAGGGGTTGCCAAGCTTCCAAAAAACTACTAGGTTGCTGAAATCTCAGCAAACATTTTTTCACCAAATCTTGATGATACTTGGTGGTAATGATCAGTTCACTAAGCCCACTTGGCTGCCCAATTTTTATTCTTCTAGGTTGAAGCATTCCTTTCCAGTAACAGTTTGAATTTTTAGGTTTCAATTTGTTTTCTTCTTCATAGATAGCTGTGTTTGGAATTCTAAATCAAACACGGTTTGAGCTAGCTCCTTGAAACTTGACCAAATGAAGTAGTTCTAAGTTCTATATCTATGGTTTGTTTCCTCTTGAAGTACCCCATGCAGAGACTGGCGAAAAACTCTTTCGTTTGAAAGGGGTTGCCAAGCTTCCAAAAAACTACTAGTTTGCTGAAATCTCAGCAAACATTTTTTCACCAAATCTTGATGATACTTGGTGGTAATGATCAGATCACTAAGCCCACTTGGCTGCCCAATTTTTATTCTTCTAGGTTGAAGCATTCGTTTCCAGTAACAGTTTGAATTTTTAGGTTTCACTCTGTTTTGTCATACATAGATAGCTGTGTTTGGAATTCTAAAACAAACACGGTTTGAGCTAGCTCCTTGAAACTTGACCAAATGAAGTAGTTCTAAGTTCTATCTCTATGGTTTGTTTCCTCTTGAAGTACCCTATGCAGAGACTGGCGAAAAACTCTGTCGTTTCAAAGGGGTTGCCAAGCTTCCAAAAAACTACTAGTTTGCTGAAATCTCAGCAAACATTTTTTCACCATAACTTGATGATACTTGGTGGTAATGATCAGTTCACTAAGCCCACTTGGCTGCCCAATTTTTATTCTTCTAGGTTGAAGCATTCGTTTCCAGTAACAGTTTGAATTTTTAGGTTGCAATTTGTTTTCTTCTTCATAGATAGCTGTGTTTGGAATTCTAAATCACACATGGTTTGAGCTAGCTCCTTGAAACTTGACCAAATGAAGTAGTTCTAAGTTCTATCTCTATGGTTTGTTTCCTCTTGAAGTACCCCATGCAGAGACTGGCGAAAAAAACTTTCGTTTGAAAGGGGTTGCCAAGCTTCCAAAAAACTACTAGTTTGCTGAAATCTCAGCAAACATTTTTTCAATAAATCTTGATGATACTTGGTGGTAATGATCAGTTCACTAAGCCCAATTGGCTGCCCAATTTTTACTCTTCCAGGTTCAAGCGTTCGTTTCCAGTAACACTTTGAATTTTTAGGTTTCACTCTGTTTTCTGCTATATAGATAGATGTGTTTGAAACTCTAATCAAACCCGGTTTGAACTAGCTCCTTGAAACTTGACCAAATGAAGTAGTTCTAAGTTCTATCTCTATGGTTTGTTTCCTCTTGAAGTACCCCATGCAGAGACTGGCGAAAAACACTTTCGTTTGAAAGGGGTTGCCAAGCTTCCAAAAAACTACTAGTTTGCTGAAATCTCAGCAAACATTTTTTCACCAAATCTTGATGATACTTGGTGGAAAAGATCAGTTCACTAAGCCCACTTGGCTGCCCAATTTTCACTCTTCTAGGTTGAAGCATTCGTTTCCAGTAACAGTTTGAATTTTTAGGTTTCACTCTGTTTTCTCCTACATAGATAGCTGTGTTTGGAATTCTAAATCAAACACGGTTTGTGCTAGCTCCTTGAAACTTGACCAAATGAAGTAGTTCTAAGTTCTATCTCTATGGTTTGTTTCCTCTTGAAGTACCCCATGCAGAGACTGGCGAAAAAAACTTTCGTTTGAAAGGGGTTGCCAACCTTCCAAAAAACTACTCGTTTGCTGAAATCTCAGCAAACATTTTTTCACCAAATCTTGATGATACTTGGTGGTAATGATCAGTTCACTAAGCCCACTTGCTGCCCAATTTTCACTCTTCTAGGTTCAAGCGTTCGTTTCCAGTAACACTTTGAATTTTTAGGTTTCACTCTGTTTTCTCCTACATAGATAGCTGTGTTTGGAATTCTAAATCAAACACGGTTTGTGCTAGCTCCTTGAAACTTGACCAAATGAAGTAGTTCTAAGTTCTATCTCTATGGTTTGTTTCCTCTTGAAGTACCCCATGCAGAGACTGGCGAAAAACACTTTCGTTTGAAAGGAGTTGCCAAGCTTCCAAAAAAACTTCTAGTTTGCTGAAATCTCAGCAAACATTTTTTCACCAAATCTTGATGATACTTGGTGGTAATGATCACTTCACTAAGCCCACTTGGCTGCCCAATTTTTATTCTTCTAGGTTGAAGAATTTGTGTCCAGTAACAGTTTGAATTTTTAGGTTTCACTCTGTTTTCTCCTGCATAGATAGCTGTGTTTGGAATTCTAAATCAAACACGGATTGTGCTAGCTCCTTGAAACTTGACCAAATGAAGTAGTTCTAAGTTCTATCTCTATGGTTTGTTTCCTCTTGAAGTACCCCATGCAGAGACTGGCAAAAAACACTTTCGTTTGAAAGGGGTTGCCAAGCTTCCAAAAAACTACTAGTTTGCTGAAATCTCAGCAAACATTTTTTCACCAAATCTTGATGATACTTGGTGGTAATGATCAGTTCACTAATCTCATATGGCTGCCCAAATTTCACTCTTAGAGGTTCAAGCGTTTGTTTCCAGTAACACTTTGAATTTTTAGGTTTCACTCTGTTTTCTGCTATATAGATAGATGTGTTTGAAACTCTAAATCAAACACGGTTTGTGCTAGCTCTTTGAAACTTGACCAAGTGAAGTAGTTCTAAGTTCTATCTCTATGGTTTGTTTCCTCTTGAAGTACCCCATGCAGAGACTGGCGAAAAACACTTTCGTTTGAAAGGGGTTGCCAACCTTCCAAAAAACTACTAGTTTGCTGAAATCTCAGCAAACATTTTTTCACCAAATCTTGATGATACTTGGTGGAAAAGATCAGTTCACTAAGCCCACCTGGCTGCCCAATTTTCACTCTTCTAGGTTGAAGCATTCGTTTCCAGTAACAGTTTGAATTTTTAGGTTTCACTCTGTTTTCTCCTACATAGATAGCTGTGTTTGGAATTCTAAATCAAACACGGTTTGTGCTAGCTCCTTGAAACTTGACCAAATGAAGTAGTTCTAATTTCTATCTCTATGGTTTGTTTCCTCTTGAAGTACCCCATGCAGAGACTGGCGAAAAAAACTTTCGTTTGAAAGGGGTTGCCAACCTTCCAAAAAACTACTAGTTTGCTGAAATCTCAGCAAACGTTTTTTCACCAAATCTTGACGATACTTGGTGGTAATGATCAGTTCACTAAGCCCACTTGGCTGCCCAATTTTCACTCTTCTAGGTTCAAGCGTTCGTTTCCAGTAACACTTTGAATTTTTAGGTTTCACTCTGTTTTCTCCTACATAGATAGCTGTGTTTGGAATTCGAAATCAAACACGGTTTGTGCTTGCTCCTTGAAACTTGACCAAATGAAGTAGTTCTAAGTTCTATCTCTATGGTTTGTTTCCTCTTGAAGTACCCCATGCAGAGACTGGCTAAAAACACTTTCGTTTGAAAGGGGTTGCCAACCTTCCAAAAAACTACTAGTTTGCTGAAATCTCAGCAAACATTTTTTCACCAAATCTTGATGATACTTGGTGGAAATGATCAGTTCACTAAGCCCACTTGGCTGCCCAATTTTCATTCTTCTAGGTTGAAGCATTCGTTTCCAGTAACAGTTTGAATTTTTAGGTTTCACTCTGTTTTCTCCTACATAGATAGCTGTGTTTGGAATTCAAAATCAAACACGGTTTGTGCTAGCTCCTTGAAACTTGACCAAATGAAGTAGTTCTAAGTTCTATCTCTATGGTTTGTTTCCTCTTGAAGTACCAAATGCAGAGACTGGCGAAAAACACTTTCGTTTTAAAGGGGTTGAAAGCTTCCAAAAAACTACTAGTTTGCTGAAATCTCAGCAAACATTTTTTCACCAAACCTTGATGATACTTTGTGGTAATGATCAGTTCACTAAGCCCAATTGGCTGCCCAATTTTCACTCTTCTAGGTTCAAGCGTTCGTTTCCAGTCACAGTTTGAATTTTTAGGTTTCACTCGGTTTTCTCCTACATAGATAGCTGTGTTTGGAATTCTAAATCAAACACGGTTTGTGCTAGCTCCGTGAAACTTGACCAAATGAAGTAGTTCTAAGTTCTATCTCTATGGTTTGTTTCCTCCTGAAGTACCCCAGGCAGAGACTGGAGAAAAACACTTTCGTTTGAAAGGGGTTGCCAACCTTCCAAAAAACTACTAGTTTGCTGAAATCTCAGCAAAATTTTTTCACCAAATCTTGATGATACTTTGTGGTAATGATCAGTTCACTAAGCCCACTTGGCTGCCCAATTTTTATTCTTCTAGGTTGAAGCATTCGTTTCCAGTAACAGTTTGAATTTTTACGTTTCACTCTGTTTTCTTCTGCATATATAGCTGTGTTTGGAATTCTAAAACAAACACGGTTTGAGCTAGCTCCTTGAAACTTGACCAAATGAAGTAGTTCTAAGTTCTATCTCTATGGTTTGTTTCCTCTTGAAGTACCCCATGCAGAGACTGGCGAAAAACACTTTCGTTTGAAAGGAGTTGCCAAGCTTCCAAAAAAACTTCTAGTTTGCTGAAATCTCAGCAAACATTTTTTCACCAAATCTTGATGATACTTGGTGGTAATGATCACTTCACTAAGCCCACTTGGCTGCCCAATTTTTATTCTTCTAGGTTGAAGAATTTGTGTCCAGTAACAGTTTGAATTTTTAGGTTTCACTCTGTTTTCTCCTGCATAGATAGCTGTGTTTGGAATTCTAAATCAAACACGGATTGTGCTAGCTCCTTGAAACTTGACCAAATGAAGTAGTTCTAAGTTCTATCTCTATGGTTTGTTTCCTCTTGAAGTACCCCATGCAGAGACTGGCAAAAAACACTTTCGTTTGAAAGGGGTTGCCAAGCTTCCAAAAAACTACTAGTTTGCTGAAATCTCAGCAAACATTTTTTCACCAAATCTTGATGATACTTGGTGGTAATGATCAGTTCACTAATCTCATATGGCTGCCCAAATTTCACTCTTAGAGGTTCAAGCGTTTGTTTCCAGTAACACTTTGAATTTTTAGGTTTCACTCTGTTTTCTGCTATATAGATAAATGTGTTTGAAACTCTAAATCAAACACGGTTTGTGCTAGCTCTTTGAAACTTGACCAAGTGAAGTAGTTCTAAGTTCTATCTCTATGGTTTGTTTCCTCTTGAAGTACCCCATGCAGAGACTGGCGAAAAACACTTTCGTTTGAAAGGGGTTGCCAACCTTCCAAAAAACTACTAGTTTGCTGAAATCTCAGCAAACATTTTTTCACCAAATCTTGATGATACTTGGTGGAAAAGATCAGTTCACTAAGCCCACCTGGCTGCCCAATTTTCACTCTTCTAGGTTGAAGCATTCGTTTCCAGTAACAGTTTGAATTTTTAGGTTTCACTCTGTTTTCTCCTACATAGATAGCTGTGTTTGGAATTCTAAATCAAACACGGTTTGTGCTAGCTCCTTGAAACTTGACCAAATGAAGTAGTTCTAATTTCTATCTCTATGGTTTGTTTCCTCTTGAAGTACCCCATGCAGAGACTGGCGAAAAAAACTTTCGTTTGAAAGGGGTTGCCAACCTTCCAAAAAACTACTAGTTTGCTGAAATCTCAGCAAACGTTTTTTCACCAAATCTTGATGATACTTGGTGGTAATGATCAGTTCACTAAGCCCACTTGGCTGCCCAATTTTCACTCTTCTAGGTTCAAGCGTTCGTTTCCAGTAACACTTTGAATTTTTAGGTTTCACTCTGTTTTCTCCTACATAGATAGCTGTGTTTGGAATTCGAAATCAAACACGGTTTGTGCTTGCTCCTTGAAACTTGACCAAATGAAGTAGTTCTAAGTTCTATCTCTATGGTTTGTTTCCTCTTGAAGTACCCCATGCAGAGACTGGCTAAAAACACTTTCGTTTGAAAGGGGTTGCCAACCTTCCAAAAAACTACTAGTTTGCTGAAATCTCAGCAAACATTTTTTCACCAAATCTTGATGATACTTGGTGGAAATGATCAGTTCACTAAGCCCACTTGGCTGCCCAATTTTCATTCTTCTAGGTTGAAGCATTCGTTTCCAGTAACAGTTTGAATTTTTAGGTTTCACTCTGTTTTCTCCTACATAGATAGCTGTGTTTGGAATTCAAAATCAAACACGGTTTGTGCTAGCTCCTTGAAACTTGACCAAATGAAGTAGTTCTAAGTTCTATCTCTATGGTTTGTTTCCTCTAGAAGTACCAAATGCAGAGACTGGCGAAAAACACTTTCGTTTTAAAGGGGTTGAAAGCTTCCAAAAAACTACTAGTTTGCTGAAATCTCAGCAAACATTTTTTCACCAAACCTTGATGATACTTTGTGGTAATGATCAGTTCACTAAGCCCAATTGGCTGCCCAATTTTCACTCTTCTAGGTTCAAGCGTTCGTTTCCAGTCACAGTTTGAATTTTTAGGTTTCACTCGGTTTTCTCCTACATAGATAGCTGTGTTTGGAATTCTAAATCAAACACGGTTTGTGCTAGCTCCGTGAAACTTGACCAAATGAAGTAGTTCTAAGTTCTATCTCTATGGTTTGTTTCCTCCTGAAGTACCCCAGGCAGAGACTGGAGAAAAACACTTTCGTTTGAAAGGGGTTGCCAACCTTCCAAAAAACTACTAGTTTGCTGAAATCTCAGCAAAATTTTTTCACCAAATCTTGATGATACTTTGTGGTAATGATCAGTTCACTAAGCCCACTTGGCTGCCCAATTTTTATTCTTCTAGGTTGAAGCATTCGTTTCCAGTAACAGTTTGAATTTTTACGTTTCACTCTGTTTTCTTCTGCATATATAGCTGTGTTTGGAATTCTAAAACAAACACGGTTTGAGCTAGCTCCTTGAAACTTGACCAAATGAAGTAGTTCTAAGTTCTATCTCTATGGTTTGTTTCCTCTTGAAGTACCCCATGCAGAGACTGGCGAAAAACTCTTTCGTTTCAAAGGGGTTGCCAAGCTTCCAAAAAACTACTAGTTTGCTGAAATCTCAGGAAACATTTTTTCACCATAACTTGATGATACTTGGTGGTAATGATCAGTTCACTAAGCCCACTTGGCTGCCCAATTTTTATTCTTCTAGGTTGAAGCATTCGTTTCCAGTAACAGTTTGAATTTTTAGGTTGCAATTTGTTTTCTTCTTCATAGATAGCTGTGTTTGGAATTCTAAATCACTTATGGTTTGAGCTAGCTCCTTGAAACTTGACCAAATGAAGTAGTTCTAAGTTCTATCTCTATGGTTTGTTTCCTCTTGAAGTACCAAATGCAGAGACTGGCGAAAAAATCTTTCGTTTGAAAGGGGTTGCCAAGCTTCCAAAAAACTACTAGTTTGCTGAAATCTCAGCAAACATTTTTTCACCAAATCTTGATGATACTTGGTGGTAATGATCAGTTCACTAAGCCCACTTGGCTGCCCAATTTTTATTCTTCTAGGTTGAAGCATTCGTTTCCAGTAACAGTTTGAATTTTTAGGTTTCAATTTGTTTTCTTCTTCATAGATAGATGTGTTTGGAATTCTAAATCAAACACGGTTTGAGCTAGCTCCTTGAAAATTGACCAAATAAAGTAGTTCTAAGTTCTATCTCTATGGTTTGTTTCCTCTTGAAGTACCCCATGCAGAGACTGGCAAAAAACATTTTCGTTTGAAAGGGGTTGCCAAGCTTCCAAAAAACTACTAGTTTGCTGAAATCTCAGCAAACATTTTTTCACCAAATCTTGATGATACTTGGTGGTAATGATCAGTTCACTAAGCCCAATTGGCTCCCCAATTTTCACTCTTCTAGGTTCAAGCGTTCGTTTCCAGTAACAGTTTGAATTTTTAGGTTTCACTCTGTTTTCTCCTACATAGATAGCTGTGTTTGGAATTCTAAATCAAACACGGTTTGTGCTAGCTCCTTGAAACAAGACCAAATGAAGTACTTCTAAGTTCTATCTTTATGGATTGTTTCCTCTTGAAGTACCCCATGCAGAGACTGGCGAAAAACACTTTCGTTTGAAAGGGGTTGCCAACCTTCCAAAAAACTACTAGTTTGCTGAAATCTCAGCAAAATTTTTTCACCAAATCTTGATGATACTTGGTGGTAATGATCAGTTCACTAAGCCCACTTGGCTGCCCAATTTTTATTCTTCTGGGTTGAAGCATTTGTTTCCAGTAACAGTTTGAATTTTTAGGTTTCACTCTGTTTTCTTCTTCATAGATAGCTGTGTTTGGAATTCTAAATCAAACACGGTTTGAGATAGCTCCTTGAAACTTGACCAAATGAAGTAGTTCTAAGTTCTATCTCTATGGTTTGTTTCCTCTTGATGTTCCCCATGCAGAGTCTTTCGAAAAACACTTTCGTTTGAAAGGGGATGCCAAGCTTACAAAAAAATACTAGTTTGCTGATCTCAGCAAACATTTTTTCACCAAATCTTGATGATACTTGGTGGTAATGATCAGTTCACTAAGCCCACTTGGCTGCCCAATTTTCACTCTTCTAGGTTCAAGCGTTCGTTTCCAGTAACACTTTGAATTTTTAGGTTTCACTCTGTTTTCTCCTACAAAGATAGCTGTGTTAGGAATTCTAAATCAAACACGGTTTGTGCTAGCTCCTTGAAACTTGACCAAATGAAGTAGTTCTAAGTTCTATCTCTATGGTTTGTTTCCTCTTGAAGTACCCCATGCAGAGACTGGCGAAAAACTCTTTCGTTTGAAAGGGGTTGCCAAGCTTCCAAAAAACTACTAGGTTGCTGAAATCTCAGCAAATATTTTTTCAGCAAATCGTGATGATACTTGGTGGTAATGATCAGTTCACTAAGCCCACTTGGCTGCCCAATTTTTATTCTTCTAGGTTGAAGCATTCCTTTCCAGTAACAGTTTGAATTTTTAGGTTTCAATTTGTTTTCTTCTTCATAGATAGCTGTGTTTGGAATTCGAAATCAAACACGGTTTGAGCTAGCTCCTTGAAACTTGACCAAATGAAGTAGTTCTAAGTTCTATATCTATGGTTTATTTCCTCTTGAAGTACCCCATGCAGAGACTGGCGAAAATCTCTTTCGTTTGAAAGGGGTTGCCAAGCTTCCAAAAAACTACTAGTTTGCTGAAATCTCAGCAAATATTTTTTCACCAAATCTTGATGATACTTGGTGGTAATGATCAGTTCACTAAGCCAAATTGGCTGCCCAATTTTTACTCTTCCAGGTTCAAGCGTTCGTTTCCAGTAACACTTTGAATTTTTAGGTTTCACTCTGTTTTCTGCTATATAGATAGATGTGTTTGAAACTCTAATCAAACACGGTTTGTACTAGCTCCTTGAAACTTGACCAAATGAAGTAGTTCTAAGTTCTATCTCTATGTTTTGTTTCCTCTTGAAGTACCCCATGCAGAGACTGGCGAAAAACTCTTTCATTTGAAAGGGGTTGCCAAGCTTCCAAAAAACTACTAGTTTGCTGAAATATCAGCAAACATTTTTTCACCATAACTTGATGATACTTGGTGGTAATGATCAGTTCACTAAGCCCACTTGGCTGCCCAATTTTTATTCTTCTAGTTTGAAGCATTCGTTTCCAGTAACAGTTTGAATTTTTAGGTTGCAATTTGTTTTCTTCTTCATAGATAGCTGTGTTTGGAATTCTAAATCACACATGGTTTGAGCTAGCTCCTTGAAACTTGACCAAATGAAGTAGTTCTAAGTTCTATCTCTATGGTTTGTTTCCTCTTGAAGTACCAAATGCAGAGACTGGCGAAAAAAACTTTCGTTTGAAAGGGGTTGCCAAGCTTCCAAAAAACGACTAGTTTGCTGAAATCTCAGCAAAATTTTTTCACCAAATCTTGATGATACTTGGTGGTAATGATCAGTTCACTAAGCCCAATTGGCTGCCCAATTTTTACTCTTCCAGGTTCAAGCGTTCGTTTCCAGTAACACTTTGAATTTTTAGGTTTCACTCTGTTTTCTGCTATATAGATAGATGTGTTTGAAACTCTAATCAAACACGGTTTGTACTAGCTCCTTGAAACTTGACCAAATGAAGTAGTTCTAAGTTCTATCTCTATGGTTTGTTTCCTCTTGAAGTACCCCATGCAGAGACTGGCTAAAAACGCTTTCGTTTGAAAGGGGTTGCCAAGCTTCCAAAAAACTACTAGTTTGCTGAAATCTCAGCAAACATTTTTTCACCAAATCTTGATGATACTTGGTGGAAATGATCAGTTCACTAAGCCCACTTGGCTGCCCAATTTTCACTCTTCTATGTTGAAGCATTCGTTTCCAGTAACAGTTTGAATTTTTAGGTTTCACTCTGTTTTCTCCTACATAGATAGCTGTATTTGGAATTCAAAATCAAACACGGTTTGTGCTAGCTCCTTGAAACTTGACCAAATGAAGTAGTTCTAAGTTCTATCTCTATGGTTTGTTTCCTCTTGAAGTACCCCATGCAGAGACTGGCGAAAAACACTTTCGTTTTAAAGGGGTTGAAAGCTACCAAAAAAACTACTAGTTTGCTGAAATCTCAGCAAACATTTTTTCACCAAACCTTGATGATACTTGGTGGTAATGATCAGTTCACTAAGCCCAATTGGCTGCCCAATTTTCACTCTTCTAGGTTCAAGCGTTCGTTTCCAGTAACAATTTGAATTTTTAGGTTTCACTCTGTTTTCTCCAACATAGATAGCTGTGTTTGGAATTCTAAATCAAACACGGTTTGTGCTAGCTCCTTGAAACTTGACCAAATGAATTAGTTCTAAGTTCTATCTCTATGGTTTGTTTCCTCTTGAAGTACCCCATGCAGAGACTGGCGAAAAACACTTTCGTTTGAAAGGGGTTGCCAACCTTCCAAAAAACTACTAGTTTGCTGAAATCTCAGCAAAATTTTTTCACCAAATCTTGATGATACTTTGTGGTAATGATCAGTTCACTAAGCCCACTTGGCTGCCCAATTTTTATTCTTCTAGGTTGAAGCATTCGTTTCCAGTAACAGTTTGAATTTTTACGTTTCACTCTGTTTTCTTCTGCATATATAGCTGTGTTTGGAATTCTAAAACAAACACGGTTTGAGCTAGCTCCTTGAAACTGACCAAATGAAGTAGTTCTAAGTTCTATCTCTATGGTTTGTTTCCTCTTGAAGTACCCCATGCAGAGACTGGCAAAAAACATTTTCGTTTGAAAGGGGTTGCCAAGCTTCCAAAAAACTACTAGTTTGCTGAAATCTCAGCAAACATTTTTTCACCAAATCTTGATGATACTTGGTGGTAATGATCAGTTCACTAAGCCCAATTGGCTCCCCAATTTTCACTCTTCTAGGTTCAAGCGTTCGTTTCCAGTAACAGTTTGAATTTTTAGGTTTCACTCTGTTTTCTCCTACATAGATAGCTGTGTTTGGAATTCTAAATCAAACACGGTTTGTGCTAGCTCCTTGAAACAAGACCAAATGAAGTACTTCTAAGTTCTATCTTTATGGATTGTTTCCTCTTGAAGTACCCCATGCAGAGACTGGCGAAAAACACTTTCGTTTGAAAGGGGTTGCCAACCTTCCAAAAAACTACTAGTTTGCTGAAATCTCAGCAAAATTTTTTCACCAAATCTTGATGATACTTGGTGGTAATGATCAGTTCACTAAGCCCACTTGGCTGCCCAATTTTTATTCTTCTGGGTTGAAGCATTTGTTTCCAGTAACAGTTTGAATTTTTAGGTTTCACTCTGTTTTCTTCTTCATAGATAGCTGTGTTTGGAATTCTAAATCAAACACGGTTTGAGATAGCTCCTTGAAACTTGACCAAATGAAGTAGTTCTAAGTTCTATCTCTATGGTTTGTTTCCTCTTGATGTTCCCCATGCAGAGTCTTTCGAAAAACACTTTCGTTTGAAAGGGGATGCCAAGCTTACAAAAAAATACTAGTTTGCTGATCTCAGCAAACATTTTTTCACCAAATCTTGATGATACTTGGTGGTAATGATCAGTTCACTAAGCCCACTTGGCTGCCCAATTTTCACTCTTCTAGGTTCAAGCGTTCGTTTCCAGTAACACTTTGAATTTTTAGGTTTCACTCTGTTTTCTCCTACAAAGATAGCTGTGTTAGGAATTCTAAATCAAACACGGTTTGTGCTAGCTCCTTGAAACTTGACCAAATGAAGTAGTTCTAAGTTCTATCTCTATGGTTTGTTTCCTCTTGAAGTACCCCATGCAGAGACTGGCGAAAAACTCTTTCGTTTGAAAGGGGTTGCCAAGCTTCCAAAAAACTACTAGGTTGCTGAAATCTCAGCAAATATTTTTTCAGCAAATCGTGATGATACTTGGTGGTAATGATCAGTTCACTAAGCCCACTTGGCTGCCCAATTTTTATTCTTCTAGGTTGAAGCATTCCTTTCCAGTAACAGTTTGAATTTTTAGGTTTCAATTTGTTTTCTTCTTCATAGATAGCTGTGTTTGGAATTCGAAATCAAACACGGTTTGAGCTAGCTCCTTGAAACTTGACCAAATGAAGTAGTTCTAAGTTCTATATCTATGGTTTATTTCCTCTTGAAGTACCCCATGCAGAGACTGGCGAAAATCTCTTTCGTTTGAAAGGGGTTGCCAAGCTTCCAAAAAACTACTAGTTTGCTGAAATCTCAGCAAATATTTTTTCACCAAATCTTGATGATACTTGGTGGTAATGATCAGTTCACTAAGCCAAATTGGCTGCCCAATTTTTACTCTTCCAGGTTCAAGCGTTCGTTTCCAGTAACACTTTGAATTTTTAGGTTTCACTCTGTTTTCTGCTATATAGATAGATGTGTTTGAAACTCTAATCAAACACGGTTTGTACTAGCTCCTTGAAACTTGACCAAATGAAGTAGTTCTAAGTTCTATCTCTATGTTTTGTTTCCTCTTGAAGTACCCCATGCAGAGACTGGCGAAAAACTCTTTCATTTGAAAGGGGTTGCCAAGCTTCCAAAAAACTACTAGTTTGCTGAAATATCAGCAAACATTTTTTCACCATAACTTGATGATACTTGGTGGTAATGATCAGTTCACTAAGCCCACTTGGCTGCCCAATTTTTATTCTTCTAGTTTGAAGCATTCGTTTCCAGTAACAGTTTGAATTTTTAGGTTGCAATTTGTTTTCTTCTTCATAGATAGCTGTGTTTGGAATTCTAAATCACACATGGTTTGAGCTAGCTCCTTGAAACTTGACCAAATGAAGTAGTTCTAAGTTCTATCTCTATGGTTTGTTTCCTCTTGAAGTACCAAATGCAGAGACTGGCGAAAAAAACTTTCGTTTGAAAGGGGTTGCCAAGCTTCCAAAAAACGACTAGTTTGCTGAAATCTCAGCAAAATTTTTTCACCAAATCTTGATGATACTTGGTGGTAATGATCAGTTCACTAAGCCCAATTGGCTGCCCAATTTTTACTCTTCCAGGTTCAAGCGTTCGTTTCCAGTAACACTTTGAATTTTTAGGTTTCACTCTGTTTTCTGCTATATAGATAGATGTGTTTGAAACTCTAATCAAACACGGTTTGTACTAGCTCCTTGAAACTTGACCAAATGAAGTAGTTCTAAGTTCTATCTCTATGGTTTGTTTCCTCTTGAAGTACCCCATGCAGAGACTGGCTAAAAACGCTTTCGTTTGAAAGGGGTTGCCAAGCTTCCAAAAAACTACTAGTTTGCTGAAATCTCAGCAAACATTTTTTCACCAAATCTTGATGATACTTGGTGGAAATGATCAGTTCACTAAGCCCACTTGGCTGCCCAATTTTCACTCTTCTATGTTGAAGCATTCGTTTCCAGTAACAGTTTGAATTTTTAGGTTTCACTCTGTTTTCTCCTACATAGATAGCTGTATTTGGAATTCAAAATCAAACACGGTTTGTGCTAGCTCCTTGAAACTTGACCAAATGAAGTAGTTCTAAGTTCTATCTCTATGGTTTGTTTCCTCTTGAAGTACCCCATGCAGAGACTGGCGAAAAACACTTTCGTTTTAAAGGGGTTGAAAGCTACCAAAAAAACTACTAGTTTGCTGAAATCTCAGCAAACATTTTTTCACCAAACCTTGATGATACTTGGTGGTAATGATCAGTTCACTAAGCCCAATTGGCTGCCCAATTTTCACTCTTCTAGGTTCAAGCGTTCGTTTCCAGTAACAATTTGAATTTTTAGGTTTCACTCTGTTTTCTCCAACATAGATAGCTGTGTTTGGAATTCTAAATCAAACACGGTTTGTGCTAGCTCCTTGAAACTTGACCAAATGAATTAGTTCTAAGTTCTATCTCTATGGTTTGTTTCCTCTTGAAGTACCCCATGCAGAGACTGGCGAAAAACACTTTCGTTTGAAAGGGGTTGCCAACCTTCCAAAAAACTACTAGTTTGCTGAAATCTCAGCAAAATTTTTTCACCAAATCTTGATGATACTTTGTGGTAATGATCAGTTCACTAAGCCCACTTGGCTGCCCAATTTTTATTCTTCTAGGTTGAAGCATTCGTTTCCAGTAACAGTTTGAATTTTTACGTTTCACTCTGTTTTCTTCTGCATATATAGCTGTGTTTGGAATTCTAAAACAAACACGGTTTGAGCTAGCTCCTTGAAACTGACCAAATGAAGTAGTTCTAAGTTCTATCTCTATGGTTTGTTTCCTCTTGAAGTACCCCATGCAGAGACTGGCGAAAAACTCTTTCGTTTCAAAGGGGTTGCCAAGCTTCCAAAAAACTACTAGTTTGCTGAAATCTCAGCAAACATTTTTTCACCAAATCTTGATGATACTTGGTGGTAATGATCAGTTCACTAAGCCCACTTGGCTGCCCAATTTTTATTCTTCTAGGTTGAAGCATTCGTTTCCAGTAACAGTTTGAATTTTTAGGTTGCAATTTGTTTTCTTCTTCATAGATAGCTGTGTTTGGAATTCTAAAATACACATGGTTTGAGCTAGCTCCTTGAAACTTGACCAAATGAAGTAGTTCTAAGTTCTATCTCTATGGTTTGTTTCCTCTTGAAGTACCAAATGCAGAGACTGGCAAAAAAAACTTTCGTTTGAAAGGGGTTGCCAAGCTTCCAAAAAACTACTAGTTTGCTGAAATCTCAGCAAACATTTTTTCACCAAATCTTGATGATACTTGGTGGTAATGATCAGTTCACTAAGCCCAATTGCCTGCCCAATTTTTACTCTTCCAGGTTCAAGCGTTCGTTTCCAGTAACACTTTGAATTTTTAGGTTTCACTCTGTTTTCTGCTATATAGATAGATGTGTTTGAAACTCTAATCAAACCCGGTTTGTACTAGCTCCTTGAAACTTGACCAAATGAAGTAGTTCTAAGTTCTATCTCTATGGTTTGTTTCCTCTTGAAGTACCCCATGCAGAGACTGGCGAAAAACTCTTTCGTTTGAAAGGGGTTGCCAAGCTTCCAAAAAACTACTAGTTTGCTGAAATCTCAGCAAACATTTTTTCACCAAATCTTGATGATACATGGTGGAAAAGATCAGTTCACTAAGCCCACTTGGCTGCCCAATTTTCACTCTTCTAGGTTGAAGCATTCGTTTCCAGTAACAGTTTGAATTTTTAGGTTTCACTCTGTTTTCTCCTACATAGATAGCTGTGTTTGGAATTCTAAATCAAACACGGTTTGTGCTAGCTCCTTGAAACTTGACCAAATGAAGTAGTTCTAAGTTCTATCTCTATGGTTTGTTTCCTCTTGAAGTACCCCATGCAGAGACTGGCGAAAAAAACTTTCGTTTGAAAGGGGTTGCCAATCTTCCAAAAAACTACTAGTTTGCTGAAATCTCAGCAAACATTTTTTCACCAAATCTTGATGATACTTGGTGGTAATGATCAGTTCACTAAGCCCAATTGGCTGCCAAATTTTCACTAATCTAGGTTCAAGCGTTCGTTTCCAGTAACAGTTTGAATTTTTAGGTTTCACTCTGTTTTCTCCTACATAGATAGCTGTGTTTGGAATTCTAAATCAAACACGGTTTGTGCTAGCTCCTTGAAACTTGACCAAATGAAGTAGTTCTAAGTTCTATCTCTATGGTTTGTTTCTTCTTGAAGTACCCCATGCAGAGACTGGCGAAAAACACTTTCGTTTGAAAGGGGTTGCCAACCTACCAAAAAACTACTAGTTTGCTGAAATGTCAGCAAACATTTTTTCACCAAATCTTGATGATACTTGGTGGTAATGATCAGTTCACTAAGCCCACTTGGCTGCCCAATTTTCACTCTTCTAGGTTCAAGCGTTCGTTTCCAGTAACAGTTTGAATTTTTAGGTTTCACTCTGTTTTCTCCTACATAGATAGCTGTGTTTGGAATTCTAAATCAAACACGGTTTGTGCTAGCTCCTTGAAACTTGACCAAATGAAGTAGTTCTAAGTTCTATCTCTATGGTTTGTTTCCTCTTGAAGTACCCCATGCAGAGACTGGCGAAAAACACTTTCGTTTGAAAGGGGTTGCCAACCTTCCAAAAAACTACTAGTTTGCTGAAATCTCAGCAAAATTTTTTCACAAAATCTTGATGATACTTTGTGGTAATGATCAGTTCACTAAGCCCACTTGGCTGCCCAATTTTTATTCTTCTAGGTTGAAGCATTCGTTTCCAGTAACAGTTTGAATTTTTACGTTTCACTCTTTTTTCTTCTGCATATATAGCTGTGTTTGGAATTCTAAAACAAACACGGTTTGAGCTAGCTCCTTGAAACTGACCAAATGAAGTAGTTCTAAGTTCTATCTCTATGGTTTGTTTCCTCTTGAAGTACCCCATGCAGAGACTGGCGAAAAACTCTTTCGTTTCAAAGGGGTTGCCAAGCTTCCAAAAAACTACTAGTTTGCTGAAATCTCAGCAAACATTTTTTCACCAAATCTTGATGATACTTGGTGGTAATGATCAGTTCACTAAGCCCACTTGGCTGCCCAATTTTTATTCTTCTAGGTTGAAGCATTCGTTTCCAGTAACAGTTTGAATGTTTAGGTTGCAATTTGTTTTCTTCTTCATAGATAGCTGTGTTTGGAATTCTAAAATACACATGGTTTGAGCTAGCTCCTTGAAACTTGACCAAATGAAGTAGTTCTAAGTTCTATCTCTATGGTTTGTTTCCTCTTGAAGTACCAAATGCAGAGACTGGCGAAAAAAACTTTCGTTTGAAAGGGGTTGCCAAGCTTCCAAAAAACTACTAGTTTGCTGAAATCTCAGCAAACATTTTTTCACCAAATCTTGATGATACTTGGTGGTAATGATCAGTTCACTAAGCCCAATTGCCTGCCCAATTTTTACTCTTCCAGGTTCAAGCGTTCGTTTCCAGTAACACTTTGAATTTTTAGGTTTCACTCTGTTTTCTGCTATATAGATAGATGTGTTTGAAACTCTAATCAAACCCGGTTTGTACTAGCTCCTTGAAACTTGACCAAATGAAGTAGTTCTAAGTTCTATCTCTATGGTTTGTTTCCTCTTGAAGTACCCCAGCAGAGACTGGCGAAAAACACTTTCGTTTGAAAGGGGTTGCCAAGCTTCCAAAAAACTACTAGTTTGCTGAAATCTCAGCAAACATTTTTTCACCAAATCTTGATGATACTTGGTGGAAAAGATCAGTTCACTAAGCCCACTTGGCTGCCCAATTTTCACTCTTCTAGGTTGAAGCATTCGTTTCCAGTAACAGTTTGAATTTTTAGGTTTCACTCTGTTTTCTCCTACATAGATAGCTGTGTTTGGAATTCTAAATCAAACACGGTTTGTGCTAGCTCCTTGAAACTTGACCAAATGAAGTAGTTCTAAGTTCTATCTCTATGGTTTGTTTCCTCTTGAAGTACCCCATGCAGAGACTGGCGAAAAAAACTTTCGTTTGAAAGGGGTTGCCAACCTTCCAAAAAACTACTAGTTTGCTGAAATCTCAGCAAACATTTTTTCACCAAATCTTGATGATACTTGGTGGTAATGATCAGTTCAGTAAGCCCAATTGGCTGCCCAATTTTCACTCATCTAGGTTCAAGCGTTCGTTTCCAGTAACAGTTTGAATTTTTAGGTTTCACTCTGTTTTCTCCTACATAGATAGCTGTGTTTGGAATTCTAAATCAAACACGGTTTGTGCTAGCTCCTTGAAACTTGACCAAATGAAGTAGTTCTAAGTTCTATCTCTATGGTTTGTTTCTTCTTGAAGTACCCCATGCAGAGACTGGCTAAAAACACTTTCGTTTGAAAGGGGTTGCCAACCTTCCAAAAAACTACTAGTTTGCTGAAATCTCAGCAAACATTTTTTCACCAAATCTTGATGATACTTGGTGGTAATGATCAGTTCACTAAGCCCACTTGGCTGCCCAATTTTCACTCTTCTAGGTTCAAGCGTTCGTTTCCAGTAACACTTTGAATTTTTAGGTTTCACTCTGTTTTCTCCTACATAGATAGCTGTGTTTGGAATTCTAAATCAAACACGGTTTGTGCTAGCTCCTTGAAACTTGACCAAATGAAGTAGTTCTAAGTTCTATCTCTATGGTTTGTTTCCTCTTGAAGTACCCCATGCAGAGACTGGCGAAAAACACTTTCGTTTGAAAGGAGTTGCCAAGCTTCCAAAAAAACTTCTAGTTTGCTGAAATCTCAGCAAACATTTTTCACCAAATCTTGATGATACTTGGTGGTAATGATCATTTCACTAAGCCCACTTGGCTGCCCAATTTTTATTCTTCTAGGTTGAAGAATTCGTGTCCAGTAACAGTTTGAATTTTTAGGTTTCACTCTGTTTTCTCCTGCATAGATAGCTGTGTTTGGAATTCTAAATCAAACACGGTTTGTGCTAGCTTCTTGAAACTTGACCAAATGAAGTAGTTCTAAGTTCTATCTCTATGGTTTGTTTCCTCTTGAAGTACCCCATGCAGAGACTGGCGAAAAACACTTTCGTTTGAAAGGGGTTGCCAAGCTTCCAAAAAACTACTAGTTTGCTGAAATCTCAGCAAACATTTTTTCACCAAATCTTGATGATACTTGGTGGTAATGATCAGTTCACTAATCTCATATGGCTGCCCAAATTTCACTCTTCCAGGTTCAAGCGTTTGTTTCCAGTAACACTTTGAATTTTTAGGTTTCACTCTGTTTTCTGCTATATAGATAGATGTGTTTGAAACTCTAAATCAAACACGGTTTGTGCTAGCTCTTTGAAACTTGACCAAGTGAAGTAGTTCTAAGTTCTATCTCTATGGTTTGTTTCCTCTTGAAGTACCCCATGCAGAGACTGGCGAAAAACACTTTCGTTTGAAAGGGGTTGCCAACCTTCCAAAAAACTACTAGTTTGCTGAAATCTCAGGAAACATTTTTTCACCAAATCTTGATGATACTTGGTGGAAAAGATCAGTTCACTAAGCCCACTTGGCTGCCCAATTTTCACTCTTCTAGGTTGAAGCATTCGTTTCCAGTAACAGTTTGAATTTTTAGGTTTCACTCTGTTTTCTCCTACATAGATAGCTGTGTTTGGAATTCTAAATCAAACACGGTTTGTGCTAGCTCCTTGAAACTTGACCAAATGAGGTAGTTCTAAGTTCTATCTCTATGGTTTGTTTCCTCTTGAAGTACCCCATGCAGAGACTGGCGAAAAAAACTTTCGTTTGAAAGGGGTTGCCAACCTTCCAAAAAACTTCTAGTTTGCTGAAATCTCAGCAAACATTTTTTCACCAAATCTTGATGATACTTGTTGGTAATGATCAGTTCACTAAGCCCACTTGGCTGCCCAAATTTCACTCTTCTAGGTTCAAGCGTTCGTTTCCAGTAACACTTTGAATTTTTAGGTTTCACTCTGTTTTCTCCTACATAGATAGCTGTGTTTGGAATTCGAAATCAAACACGGTTTGTGCTTGCTCCTTGAAACTTGACCAAATGAAGTAGTTCTAAGTTCTATCTCTATGGTTTGTTTCCTCTTGAAGTACCCCATGCAGAGACTGGCGAAAAAAACTTTCGTTTGAAAGGGGTTGCCAAGCTTCCAAAAAACTACTAGTTTGCTGAAATCTCAGCAAACATTTTTTCACCAAATCTTGATGATACTTGGTGGAAATGACAGTTCACTAAGCCCACTTGGCTGCCCAATTTTCACTCTTCTAGGTTGAAGCATTCGTTTCCAGTAACAGTTTGAATTTTTAGGTTTCACTCTGTTTTCTCCTACATAGATAGCTGTGTTTGGAATTCTAAATCAAACACGGTTTGTGCTAGCTCCTTGAAACTTGACCAAATGAAGTAGTTCTAAGTTCTATCTCTATGGTTTGTTTCCTCTTGAAGTACCCCATGCAGAGACTGGCGAAAAACACTTTCGTTTGAAAGGGGTTGCCAAGCTTCCAAAAAACTACTAGTTTGCTGAAATCTCAGCAAACATTTTTTCACCAAATCTTGATGATACTTGGTGGTAATGATCAGTTCACTAAGCCCAATTGGCTGCCCAATTTTCACTCTTCTAAGTTCAAGCGTTCGTTTCCAGTAACAGTTTGAATTTTTAGGTTTCACTCTGTTTTCTCCTACATAGATAGCTGTGTTTGGAATGCTAAATCAAACACGGTTTGTGCTAGCTCCTTGAAACTTGACCAAATGAAGTAGTTCTAAGTTCTATCTCTATGGTTTGTTTCCTCCTGAAGTACCCCATGCAGAGACTGGCGAAAAACACTTTCGTTTGAAAGGAGTTGCCAAGCTTCCAAAAAAATTTCTAGTTTGCTGAAATCTCAGCAAACATTTTTTCACCAAATCTTGATTACACTTGGTGGTAATGATCAGTTCACTAAGCCCACTTGGCTGCCCAATTTTTATTCTTCTAGGTTGAAGCATTCGTTTCCAGTAACAGTTTGAATTTTTAGGTTTCACTCTGTTTTCTCCTGCATAGATAGCTGTGTTTGGAATTCGAAATCAAACACGGTTTGTGCTTGCTCCTTGAAACTTGACCAAATGAAGTAGTTCTAAGTTCTATCTCTATGGTTTGTTTCCTCTTGAAGTACCCCATGCAGAGACTGGCGAAAAAAACTTTCGTTTGAAAGGGGTTGCCAAGCTTCCAAAAAACTACTAGTTTGCTGAAATCTCAGCAAACTTTTTTTCACCAAATCTTGATGATACTTGGTGGAAATGATCAGTTCACTAAGCCCACTTGGCTGCCCAATTTTCACTCTTCTAGGTTGAAGCATTCGTTTCCAGTAACAGTTTGAATTTTTAGGTTTCACTCTGTTTTCTCCTACATAGATAGCTGTGTTTGGAATTCTAAATCAAACACGGTTTGAGCTAGCTCCTTGAAACTTGACCAAATGAAGTAGTTCTAAGTTCTATCTCTATGGTTTGTTTCCTCTTGAAGTACCCCATGCAGAGACTGGCGAAAAACACTTTCGTTTGAAAGGGGTTGCCAAGCTTCCAAAAAACTACTAGTTTGCTGAAATCTCAGCAAACATTTTTTCACCAAATCTTGATGATACTTGGTGGAAATGACAGTTCACTAAGCCCACTTGGCTGCCCAATTTTCACTCTTCTAGGTTGAAGCATTCGTTTCCAGTAACAGTTTGAATTTTTAGGTTTCACTCTGTTTTCTCCTACATAGATAGCTGTGTTTGGAATTCTAAATCAAACACGGTTTGTGCTAGCTCCTTGAAACTTGACCAAATGAAGTAGTTCTAAGTTCTATCTCTATGGTTTGTTTCCTCTTGAAGTACCCCATGCAGAGACTGGCGAAAAACACTTTCGTTTGAAAGGGGTTGCCAAGCTTCCAAAAAACTACTAGTTTGCTGAAATCTCAGCAAACATTTTTTCACCAAATCTTGATGATACTTGGTGGTAATGATCAGTTCACTAAGCCCAATTGGCTGCCCAATTTTCACTCTTCTAAGTTCAAGCGTTCGTTTCCAGTAACAGTTTGAATTTTTAGGTTTCACTCTGTTTTCTCCTACATAGATAGCTGTGTTTGGAATGCTAAATCAAACACGGTTTGTGCTAGCTCCTTGAAACTTGACCAAATGAAGTAGTTCTAAGTTCTATCTCTATGGTTTGTTTCCTCCTGAAGTACCCCATGCAGAGACTGGCGAAAAACACTTTCGTTTGAAAGGAGTTGCCAAGCTTCCAAAAAAATTTCTAGTTTGCTGAAATCTCAGCAAACATTTTTTCACCAAATCTTGATTACACTTGGTGGTAATGATCAGTTCACTAAGCCCACTTGGCTGCCCAATTTTTATTCTTCTAGGTTGAAGCATTCGTTTCCAGTAACAGTTTGAATTTTTAGGTTTCACTCTGTTTTCTCCTGCATAGATAGCTGTGTTTGGAATTCGAAATCAAACACGGTTTGTGCTTGCTCCTTGAAACTTGACCAAATGAAGTAGTTCTAAGTTCTATCTCTATGGTTTGTTTCCTCTTGAAGTACCCCATGCAGAGACTGGCGAAAAAAACTTTCGTTTGAAAGGGGTTGCCAAGCTTCCAAAAAACTACTAGTTTGCTGAAATCTCAGCAAACTTTTTTTCACCAAATCTTGATGATACTTGGTGGAAATGATCAGTTCACTAAGCCCACTTGGCTGCCCAATTTTCACTCTTCTAGGTTGAAGCATTCGTTTCCAGTAACAGTTTGAATTTTTAGGTTTCACTCTGTTTTCTCCTACATAGATAGCTGTGTTTGGAATTCTAAATCAAACACGGTTTGAGCTAGCTCCTTGAAACTTGACCAAATGAAGTAGTTCTAAGTTCTATCTCTATGGTTTGTTTCCTCTTGAAGTACCCCATGCAGAGACTGGCGAAAAACACTTTCGTTTGAAAGGGGTTGCCAAGCTTCCAAAAAACTACTAGTTTGCTGAAATCTCAGCAAACATTTTTTCACCAAATCTTGATGATACTTGGTGGTAATGATCAGTTCACTAAGCCCAATTGGCTGCCCAATTTTCACTCTTCTAGGTTCAAGCGTTCGTTTCCAGTAACAGTTTGAATTTTTAGGTTTCACTCTGTTTTCTCCTACATAGATAGCTGTGTTTGGAATGCTAAATCAAACACGGTTTGTGCTAGCTCCTTGAAACTTGACCAAATGAAGTAGTTCTAAGTTCTATCTCTATGGTTTGTTTCCTCCTGAAGTACCCCATGCAGAGACTGGCGAAAAACACTTTCGTTTGAAAGGAGTTGCCAAGCTTCCAAAAAAATTTCTAGTTTGCTGAAATCTCAGCAAACATTTTTTCACCAAATCTTGATTACACTTGGTGGTAATGATCAGTTCACTAAGCCCACTTGGCTGCCCAATTTTTATTCTTCTAGGTTGAAGCATTCGTTTCCAGTAACAGTTTGAATTTTTAGGTTTCACTCTGTTTTCTCCTGCATAGATAGCTGTGTTTGGAATTCGAAATCAAACACGGTTTGTGCTTGCTCCTTGAAACTTGACCAAATGAAGTAGTTCTAAGTTCTATCTCTATGGTTTGTTTCCTCTTGAAGTACCCCATGCAGAGACTGGCGAAAAAAACTTTCGTTTGAAAGGGGTTGCCAAGCTTCCAAAAAACTACTAGTTTGCTGAAATCTCAGCAAACATTTTTTCACCAAATCTTGATGATACTTGGTGGAAATGATCAGTTCACTAAGCCCACTTGGCTGCCCAATTTTCACTCTTCTAGGTTGAAGCATTCGTTTCCAGTAACAGTTTGAATTTTTAGGTTTCACTCTGTTTTCTCCTACATAGATAGCTGTGTTTGGAATTCTAAATCAAACACGGTTTGAGCTAGCTCCTTGAAACTTGACCAAATGAAGTAGTTCTAAGTTCTATCTCTATGGTTTGTTTCCTCTTGAAGTACCCCATGCAGAGACTGGCGAAAAACACTTTCGTTTGAAAGGGGTTGCCAAGCTTCCAAAAAACTACTAGTTTGCTGAAATCTCAGCAAACATTTTATCACCAAATCTTGATGATACTTGGTGGTAATGATCAGTTCACTAAGCCCAATTGGCTGACCAATTTTCACTCTTCTAGGTTCAAGCGTTCGTTTCCAGTAACAGTTTGAATTTTTAGGTTTCACTCTGTTTTCTCCTACATAGATAGCTGTGTTTGGAATGCTAAATCAAACATGGTTTGTGCTAGCTCCTTGAAACTTGACCAAATGAAGTAGTTCTAAGTTCTATCTCTATGGTTTGTTTCCTCCTGAAGTACCCCATGCAGAGACTGGCGAAAAACACTTTCGTTTGAAAGGAGTTGCCAAGCTTCCAAAAAAATTTCTAGTTTGCTGAAATCTCAGCAAACATTTTTTCACCAAATCTTGATTACACTTGGTGGTAATGATCAGTTCACTAAGCCCACTTGGCTGCCCAATTTTTATTCTTCTAGGTTGAAGCATTCGTTTCCAGTAACAGTTTGAATTTTTAGGTTTCACTCTGTTTTCTCCTGCATAGATAGCTGTGTTTGGAATTCTAAATCAAACACGGTTTGTGCTAGCTCCTTGAAACTTGACAAAATGAAGTAGTTCTAAGTTCTATCTCTATGGTTTGTTTCCTCTTGAAGTACCCCATGCAGAGACTGGCGAAAAACACTTTCGTTTGAAAGGGGTTGCCAAGCTTCCAAAAAACTACTAGATTGCTGAAATCTCAGCAAATATTTTTTCACCAAATCTTGATGATACATGGTGGAAATGATCAGTTCACTAAGCCCACTTGGCTGCCCAATTTTCACTCTTCTAGGTTGAAGCATTCCTTTCCAGTAACAGTTTGAATTTTTAGGTTTCACTCCGTTTTCACCTACATAGATAGCTGTGTTTGGAATTCTAAATCAAACACGGTTTGTGCTAGCTCCTTGAAACTTGACCAAATGAAGTAGTTCTAAGTTCTATCTCTATGGTTTGTTTCCTCTTGAAGTACCCCATGCAGAGACTGGCGAAAAAAACTTTCGTTTGAAAGGGGTTGCCAACCTTCCAAAAAACTACTAGATTGCTGAAATCTCAGCAAACATTTTTTCACCAAATCTTGATGATACTTGGTGGTAATGATCAGTTCACTAAGCCCACTTGGCTGCTCAATTTTCACTCTTCTAGGTTCAAGCGTTCATATCCAGTAACACTTTGAATTTTTAGGTTTCACTCTGTTTTCTCCTACATAGATAGCTCTGTTTGGAATTCTAAACCAAACACGGTTTGTGCTAGCTCCTTGAAACTTGACAAAATGAAGTAGTTCTAAGTTCTATTTCTGTGGTTTGTTTCCTCTTGAAGTACCCCATGCAGAGACTGGCGAAAAACACTTTCGTTTGAAAGGGGTTGCCAAGCTTCCAAAAAACTACTAGTTTGCTGAAATCTCAGCAAACATTTTTTCACCAAATCTTGATGATACTTGGTGGTAATGATCAGTTCACTAAGCCCACTTGGCTGCCCAATTTTCACTCTTCTAGGTTCAAGCGTTTGTTTCCAGTAACAGTTTGAATTTTTAGGTTTCACTCTGTTTTCTCCTACATAGATAGCTGTGTTTGGAATTCTAAATCAAACACGGTTTGTGCTAGCTCCTTGAAACTTGACCAAATGAAGTAGTTCTAAGTTCTATCTCTATGGTTTGTTTCCTCTTGAAGTACCCCATGCAGAGTCTGGCGAAAAACACTTTCGTTTGAAAGGGGTTGCCAAGCTTCCAAAAAACTACTAGTTTGCTGAAATCTCAGCAAACATTTTTTCACCAAATCTTGATGATACTTGGTGGTAATCATCAGTTCACTAAGCCCACTTGGCTGCCCAATTTTCACTCTTCTAGGTTCAAGCGTTCGTTTCCAGTAACACTTTGAATTTTTAGGTTTCACTCTGTTTTCTCCTACATAGATAGCTCTGTTTTGAATTCTAAATCAAACACGGTTTGTGCTAGCTCCTTGAAACTTGAAATAATGAAGTTGTTCTAAGTTCTATCTCTGTGGTTTGTTTCCTCTTGAAGTACCCCATGCAGAGACTGGCGAAAAACACTTTCGTTTGAAAGGCGTTGCCAAGCTTCCAAAAAACTACTAGTTTGCTGAAATCTCAGCAAACATTTTTTCACCAAATCTTGATGATACTTGGTGGTAATGATCAGTTCACTAAGCCCACTTGGCTGCCCAATTTTCACGCTTCTAGGTTCAAGCGTTCGTTTCCAGTAACACTTTGAATTTTTAGGTTTCACTCTGTTTTCTCCTACATAGATAGCTGCCTTTGGAATTCTAAATCAAACACGGTTTGTGCTAGCACCTTGAAACTTGACCAAATGAAGTAGTTCTAAGTTCTATCTCTATGGTTTGTTTCCTCTTGAAGTACCCAATGCAGAGACTGGCGAAAAGCACTTTCGTTTTAAAGGGGTTGCCAAGCTTCCAAAAAACTACTAGTTTGCTGAAATCTCAGCAAACCTTTTTTCACCCAATCTTGATGATACTTGGTGGTAATGATCAGTTCACTAATCCCAATTGGCTGCCCAATTTTCACTCTTCTAGGTTCAAGAGTTCGTTTCCAGTAGCACTTTGAATTTTTAGGTTTCACTCTGTTTTCTGCTATATAGATAGATTTGTTTGAAACTCTAAATCAAACACGGTTTGTGCTAGCTCCTTGAAACTTGACCAAATGAAGTAGTTCTAAGTTCTATATCTATGGTTTGTTTCCTCTTGAAGTACCCCATGCAGAGACTGGCGAAAAACACTTTCGTTTGAAAGGGGTTGCAAAGCTTCCAAAAAACTACTAGTTTGCTGAAATCTCAGCAAACATTTTTTCACCAAATCTTGATGATACTTGGTGGTAATGATCAGTTCACTAATCCCACTTGGCTGCCCAACTTTCACTCTTCTAGGTTCAAGCGTTCGTTTCCAGTAATTCTTTGAATTTTTAGGTTTCACACTGTTTTCTCCTACATAGATAGCTGTGTTTGGAATTCTAAATCAAACACGGTTTGTGCTAGCTCCTTGAAACTTGACGAAATGAAGTAGTTCTAAGTTCTATCTCTATGGTTTGTTTCCTCTTGAAGTACCCCATGCAGAGACTGGCGAAAAACACTTTCGTTTGAAAGGGGTTGCCAAGCTTCCAAAAAACTACTAGTTTGCTGAAATCTCAGCAAACATTTTTTCACCAAATCTTGATGATACTTGGTGGTAATGATCAGTTCACTAATCCCACTTGGCTGCCCAATTTTCACTCTTCTAGGTTCAAGCGTTCGTTTCCAGTAACACTTTGAATTTTTAGGTTTCACTCTGTTTTCTCCTACTTAGATAGCTCTGTTTTGAATTCTAAAACAAACACGGTTTGTGCTAGCTCCTTGAAACTTGAAATAATGAAGTAGTTCTAAGTTCTATCTCTGTGGTTTGTTTCCTCTTGAAGTACCCCATGCAGAGACTGGCGAAAAACACTTTCGTTTGAAAGGCGTTGCCAAGCTTCCAAAAAACTACTAGTTTGCTGAAATCTCAGCAAACATTTTTTCACCAAATCTTGATGATACTTGGTGGTAATGATCAGTTCACTAAGCCCACTTGGCTGCCCAATATTCACGCTTCTGGGTTCAAGCGTTCGTTTCCAGTAACAGTTTGAATTTTTAGGTTTTACTCTGTTTTCTCCTACATAGATAGCTATGTTTGGAATTCTAAATCAAACACGCTTTGTGCTAGCTCCTTGGAACTTGACAAAATGAAGTAGTTCTAAGTTCTATCTCTATGGTTTGTTTCCTCTTGAAGTACCCCATGCAGAGACTGGCGAAAAACACTTTCGTTTGAAAGGGGTTGCCAAGCTTCCAAAAAACTACTAGTTTTCTGAAACTCACCAAACCTTTTTTCACCAAAACTTGATGATACTTGGTAGTAATGATCAGTTCACTAAGCCCACTTGGCTGCCCAATTTTCACTCTTCCAGGTTCAAGCGTTCCTATCCAGGAACACTTTGAATTTGTAGGTTTCACTCTGTTTTGTGCTATATAGATAGATGTGTTTGAAACTCTAAATCAAACACGGTTTTTGCAAGCTCCTTGAAACTTGACCAAATGAAGTAGTTCTATGTTCAATCTCTATGGTTTGTTTCCTCTTCAAGTACCCCAGGCAGAGACTGGCGAAAAAGACTTTCGTTTGAAAGGGGTTGCCAAGCTTCCAAAAAACTACTAGTTTGCTGAAATCTCAGCAAACATTTTTTCACCAAATCTTGATGATACTTGGTGGTAAAGATCAGTTCACTAATATCACGTGGCTGCCCAATTTTTAGTCTTCTAGGTTGAAACATTCTTTTCCAGTAACACTTTGAATTTTTAGGTTTCAATCTGTTTTTTCCTACATAGATAGCTGTGTTTGGAATTCTAAATCAAACACGGTTTGTGCTAGCTCCTTGAAACTTGACAAAATGAAGTAGTTCTAAGTTCTATCTCTATGGTTTGTTTCTTCTTGAAGTACCCCATGCAGAGACTGGCGAAAAACACTTTCGTTTGAAAGAGGTTGCCAAGCTTCCAAAAAACTACTAGTTTGCTGAAATCTCAGCAAACATTTTTTCACCAAATCTTGATGATACTTGGTGGTAGTCATCAGTTCACTAAGCCCACTTGGCTGCCCAATTTTCACTCTTTTAGGTTCAAGCGTTCGTTTCCAGTAACACTTTGAATTTTTAGGTTTCACTCTGTTTTCTGCTATATAGATAGATGTGTTTGAAACTCTAAATCAAACACGGTTTTTGCTAGCTCCTTGAAACTTGACCAAATGAAGTAGTTCTAAGTTCAATCTCTATGGTTTGTTTCCACTTGAAGTACCCCATGCAGAGACTGGCGAAAAACACTTTCGTTTGAAAGGGGTTTCCAAGCTTCCAAAAAACTACTAGTTTGCTGAAATCTCAGCAAACATTTTTTCACCAAATCTTGATGATACTAGGTGGTAATGATCAGTTCACTAATCCCACTTGGCTGCCCAACTTTCACTCTTCTAGGTTCAAGCGTTTGTTTCCAGTAACACTTTGAAATTTTAGGTTTCACTCTGTTTTCTGCTATATAGATAGATGTGTTTGAAACTCTAAATCAAACACGGTTTTTGCTAGCTCCTTGAAACTTGACCAAATGAAGTAGCTCTAAGTTCAATCTCTATGGTTTGTTTCCACTTGAAGTACCCCATGCAGAGACTGGCGAAAAACACTTTCGTTTGAAAGGGGTTGCCAAGCTTCCAAAAAACTACTAGTTTGCTGAAATCTCAGCAAACATTTTTTCACCAAATCTTGATGATACTTGGTGGTAATGATCAGATCACTAAGCCCACTTGGCTGCCCAATTTTTATTCTTCTAGGTTTAAGCATTCGTTTCCAGTAACAGTTTGAATTTTTAGGTTTCACTCTGTTTTCTCCTACATAGATAGCTGTGTTTGGAATTCTCAATCACACATGGTTTGAGCTAGCTCCTTGAAACTTGACCAAATGAAGTAGTTCTAAGTTCTATCTCTATGGTTCGTTTCCTCTTGAAGTACCAAATGCAGAGACTGGCAAAAAAAACTTTCGTTTGAAAGGGGTTGCCAAGCTTCCAAAAAACTACTAGTTTGCTGAAATCTCAGCAAATATTTTTTCACCAAATCTTGATGATACTTGGTGGTAATGATCAGTTCACTAAGCCCAACTGGCTGCCCAATTTTTACTCTTCCAGGTTCAAGCGTTGGTTTCCAGTAACACTTTGAATTTTTGGGATTCACTCTGTTGTCTGCTATATAGATAGATGTGATTGAAACTCTAATCAAACACGGTTTGTACTAGCTCCTTGAAACTTGACCAAATGAAGTAGTTCTAAGTTCTATCTCTATGGTTTGTTTCCTCTTGAAGTACCCCATGCAGAGACTGGCGAAAAAAAATTTCGTTTGAAAGGGGTTGCCAAGCTTCCAAAAAACTACTAGTTTGCTGAAATCTCAGCAAACATTTTTTCACCAAATCTTGATGATACTTGGTGGAAATTATCAGTTCACTAAGCCCACTTGGCTGCCCAAATTTCACTCTTCTAGGTTGAAGCATTCGTTTCCAGTAACAGTTTGAATTTTTAGGTTTTACTCTGTTTTCTCCTACATAGATAGCTGTGTTTGGAATTCTAAATCAAACACGGTTTGTGCTAGCTCCTTGAAACTTGACCAAATGAAGTAGTTCTAAGTTCTATCTCTATGGTTTGTTTCCTCTTGAAGTACCAAATGCAGAGACTGGCGAAAAATACTTTCGTTTGAAAGGGGTTGCCAAGCTTCCAAAAAACTACTAGTTTGCTGAAATCTCAGCAAATATTTTTTCACCAAATCTTGATGATACTTGGTGGTAATGATCAATTCACTAAGCCCAATTGGCTGCCCAATTTTTACTCTTCCAGGTTCAAGCGTTCATTTCCAGTAACACTTTGAGTTTTTAGGATTCACTCTGTTTTCTGCTATATAGATAGATGTGATTGAAACTCTAATCAAACACGGTTTGTACTAGCTCCTTGAAACTTGACCAAATGAAGTAGTTCTAAGTTCTATATCTATGGTTTGTTTCCTCTTGAAGTACCCCATGCAGAGAATGGCGAAAAACACTTTCGTTTGAAAGGGGTTGCCAAGCTTCCAAAAAACTACTAGTTTGCTGAAATCTCAGCAAACTTTTTTTCAACAAATCTTGATGATACTTGGTGGAAATGATCAGTTCACTAAGCCCACTTGGCTGCCCAATTTTCACTCTTCTAGGTTGAAGCATTCCTTTCCAGTAACAGTTTGAATTTTTAGGTTTCACTCTGTTTTCTCCTACATAGATAGCTGTGTTTGGAATTCTAAATCAAACACGGTTTGTGCTAGCTCCTTGAAACTTGACCAAATGAAGTAGTTCTATGTTCTATCTCTATGGTTTGTTTCCTCTTGAAGTACCCCATGCAGAGACTGGCGAAAAAAACTTTCGTTTGAAAGGGGTTGCCAACCTTCCAAAAAACTACTAGTTTGCTGAAATCTCAGCAAACATTTTTTCACCAAATCTTGATGATACTTGGTGGTAATGATCAGTTCACTAAGCCCACTTGGCTGCCCAATTTTCACTCTTCTAGGTTCAAGCGTTCGTATCCAGTAACACTTTGAATTTTTAGGTTTCACTCTGTTTTCTCCTACATAGATAGCTCTGTTTGGAATTCTAAACCAAACACGGTTTGTGCTAGCTCCTTGAAACTTGACAAAATGAAGTAGTTCTAAGTTCTATTTCTGTGGTTTGTTTCCTCTTGAAGTACCCCATGCAGAGACAGGCAAAAAACACTTTCGTTTGAAAGGCGTTGCCAAGCTTCCAAAAAACTACTAGTTTGCTGAAATCTCAGCAAATATTTTTTCACCAAATCTTGATGATACTTGGTGGTAATGATCAGTTCACTAAGCCCACTTGGCTGCCCAATTTTCACTCTTCTAGGTTCTAGCGTTTGTTTCCAGTAACAGTTTGAATTTTTAGGTTTCACTCTGTTTTCTCCTACATAGATAGCTGTGTTTGGAATTCTAAATCAAACACGGTGTGCTAGCTCCTTGAAACTTGACCAAATGAAGTAGTTCTAAGTTCTATCTCTATGGTTTGTTTCCTCTTGAAGTACCCCATGCAGAGACTGGCGAAAAACACTTTCGTTTGAAAGGGGTTGCCAAGCTTCCAAAAAACTACTAGTTTGCTGAAATCTCAGCAAACATTTTTTCACCAAATCTTGATGATACTTGGTGGTAATCATCAGTTCACTAAGCCCACTTGGCTGCCCAATTTTCACTCTTCTAGGTTCAAGCGTTCGTTTCCAGTAACACTTTGAATTTTTAGGTTTCACTCTGTTTTCTCCTACATAGATAGCTCTGTTTTGAATTCTAAATCAAACACGGTTTGTGCTAGCTCCTTGAAACTTGAAATAATGAAGTTGTTCTAAGTTCTATCTCTGTGGTTTGTTTCCTCTTGAAGTACCCCATGCAGAGACTGGCGAAAAAAACTTCGTTTGAAAGGCGTTGCCAAGCTTCCAAAAAACTACTAGTTTGCTGAAATCTCAGCAAACATTTTTTCACCAAATCTTGATGATACTTGGTGGTAATGATCAGTTCACTAAGCCCACTTGGCTGCCCAATTTTCACTCTTCTAGGTTCAAGCGTTCGTTTCCAGTAACACTTTGAATTTTTAGGTTTCACTCTGTTTTCTCCTACAGAGATAGCTCTGTTTTGAATTCTAAATCAAACACGGTTTGTGCTAGCTCCTTGAAACTTGAAATAATGAAGTAATTCTAAGTTCTATCTCTGTGGTTTATTTCCTCTTGAAGTACCCCATGCAGAGACTGGCGAAAAACACTTTCGTTTGAAAGGCGTTGCCAAGCTTCCAAAAAACTACTAGTTTGCTGAAATCTCAGCAAACATTTTTTCACCAAATCTTGATGATACTTGGTGGTAATGATCAGTTCACTAAGCCCACTTGGCTGCCCAATTTTCACGCTTCTAGATTCAAGCGTTCGTTTCCAGTAACACTTTGAATTTTTAGGTTGCACTCTGTTTTCTCCTACATAGATAGCTCTGTTTGGAATTCTAAATCAAACACGGTTTGTGCTAGCTCCTTGAAACTTGACAAATTGAAGTAGTTCTAAGTTCTATCTCTATGGTTTGTTTCCTCTTGAAGTACCCCATGCAGAGACTGGCGAAAAACACTTTCGTTTGAAAGAGGTTGCCAAGCTTCCAAAAAACTACTAGTTTGCTGAAATCTCAACAAACATTTTTTCACCAAATCTTGATGATACTTGGTGGTAATGATCAGTTCACTAAGCCCACTTGGCTGCCCAATTTTCACTCTTCTAGGTTCAAGCGATCGTTTCCAGTAACACTTTGAATTTTTAGGTTTCACTCTGTTTTCTGCTATATAGATAGATGTGTTTGAAACTCTAAATCAAACACGGTTTGTGCTAGCTCCTTGAAACATGACCAAATGAAGTAGTTCTAAGTTCTATCTCTATGGTTTGTTTCCTCTTGAAGTACCCCATGCAGAGACTGGCGAAAAACAATTTCGTTTGAAAGCGGTTGTCAAGCTTCCAAAAAACAACTAGTTTGCTGAAATCTCAGCAAACATTTTTTCATCAAAACTTGATGATACGTGGTGGTAATGATCAGTTCACTAAGCCCACTTCGTTGACCAATTTTTATTCTTCTAGGTTGAAGCATTCGTTTCCATTAACAGTTTGAATATTTAGGTTTCACTCTGTTTTCTCCTACATAGATAGCTGCCTTTGGAATTCTAAATCAAACACGGTTTGTGCTAGCACCTTGAAACTTGACCAAATGAAGTAGTTCTAAGTTCTATCTCTATGGTTTGTTTCCTCTTGAAGTACCCAATGCAGAGACTGGCGAAAAGCACTTTCGTTTTAAAGGGGTTGCCAAGCTTCCAAAAAACTACCAGTTTGCTGAAATCTCAGCAAACCTTTTTTCACCAAATCTTGATGATACTTGGTGGTAATGATCAGTTCACTAAGCCCAATTGGCTGCCCAATTTTCACTCTTCTAGGTTCAAGAGTTCGTTTTCAGTAGCACTTTGAATTTTTATGTTTCACTCTGTTTTCTGCTATATAGATAGATTTGTTTGAAACTCTAAATCAAACACGGTTTGTGCTAGCTCCTTGAAACTTGACCATATGAAGTAGTTCTAAGTTCTATATCTATGGTTTGTTTCCTCTTGAAGTACCCCATGCAGAGACTGGCGAAAAACACTTTCGTTTGAAAGGGGTTGCAAAGCTTCCAAAAAACTACTAGTTTGCTGAAATCTCAGCAAACATTTTTTCACCAAATCTTGGTGATACTTGGTGGTAATGATCAGTTCACTAATCCCACTTGGCTGCCCAACTTTCACTCTTCTAGGTTCAAGCGTTCGTTTCCAGTAATTCTTTGAATTTTTAGGTTTCACACTGTTTTCTCCTACATAGATAGCTGTGTTTGGAATTCTAAATCAAACACGGTTTGTGCTAGCTCCTTGAAACTTGACCAAATGAAGTAGTTCTAAGTTCTATCTCTATGGTTTGTTTCCTCTTGAAGTACCCCATGCAGAGACTGGCGAAAAACACTTTAGTTTGAAAGGGGTTGCCAAGCTTCCAAAAAACTACTAGTTTGCTGAAATCTCAGCAAACATTTTTTCACCAAATCTTGATGATACTTGGTGGTAATCATCAGTTCACTAAGCCCACTTGGCTGCCCAATTTTCACTCTTCTAGGTTCAAGCGTTCGTTTCCAGTAACACTTTGAATTTTTAGGTTTCACTCTGTTTTCTCCTACATAGATAGCTCTCTTTTGAATTCTAAATCAAACACGGTTTGTGCTAGCTCCTTGAAACTTGAAATAATGAAGTAGTTCTAAGTTCTATCTCTGTGGTTTGTTTCCTCTTGAAGTACCCCATGCAGAGACTGGCGAAAAACACTTTCGTTTGAAAGGCGTTGCCAAGCTTCCAAAAAACTACTAGTTTGCTGAAATCTCAGCAAACATTTTTTCACCAAATCTTGATGATACTTGGTGGTAATGATCAGTTCACTAAGCCCACTTGGCTGCCCAATTTTCACGCTTCTGGGTTCAAGCGTTCGTTTCCAGTAACAGTTTGAATTTTTAGGTTTTACTCTGTTTTCTCCTACATAGATAGCTGTGTTTGGAATTCTAAATCAAACACGCTTTGTGCTAGCTCCTTGGAACTTGACAAAATGAAGTAGTTCTAAGTTCTATCTCTATGGTTTGTTTCCTCTTGAAGTACCCCATGCAGAGACTGGCGAAAAACACTTTCGTTTGAAAGAGGTTGCCAAGCTTCCAAAAAACTACTAGTTTGCTGAAATCTCAACAAACATTTTTTCACCAAATCTTGATGATACTTGGTGGTAATGATCAGTTCACTAAGCCCACTTGGCTGCCCAATTTTCACTCTTCTAGGTTCAAGCGATCGTTTCCAGTAACACTTTGAATTTTTAGGTTTCACTCTGTTTTCTGCTATATAGATAGATGTCTTTGAAACTCTAAATCAAACACGGTTTGTGCTAGCTCCTTGAAACATGACCAAATGAAGTAGTTCTAAGTTCTATCTCTATGGTTTGTTTCCTCTTGAAGTACCCCATGCAGAGACTGGCGAAAAACACTTTCGTTTGAAAGCGGTTGTCAAGCTTCCAAAAAACTACTAGTTTGCTGAAATCTCAGCAAACATTTTTTCACCAAAACTTGATGATACGTGGTGGTAATGATCAGTTCACTAAGCCCACTTGGCTGCCCAACTTTTATTCTTCTAGGTTGAAGCATTCGTTTCCATTAACAGTTTGAATATTTAGGTTTCACTCTGTTTTCTCCTACATAGATAGCTGCCTTTGGAATTCTAAATCAAACACGGTTTGTGCTAGCACCTTGAAACTTGACCAAATGAAGTAGTTCTAAGTTCTATCTCTATGGTTTGTTTCCTCTTGAAGTACATAATGCAGAGACTGGCGAAAAGCACTTTCGTTTTAAAGGGGTTGCCAAGCTTCCAAAAAACTACCAGTTTGCTGAAATCTCAGCAAACCTTTTTTCACCAAATCTTGATGATACTTGGTGGTAATGATCAGTTCACTAAGCCCAATTGGCTGCCCAATTTTCACTCTTCTAGGTTCAAGAGTTCGTTTTCAGTAGCACTTTGAATTTTTAGGTTTCACTCTGTTTTCTGCTATATAGATAGATTTGTTTGAAACTCTAAATCAAACACGGTTTGTGCTAGCTCCTTGAAACTTGACCAAATGAAGTAGTTCTAAGTTCTATATCTATGGTTTGTTTCCTCTTGAAGTACCCCATGCAGAGACTGGCGAAAAACACTTTCGTTTGAAAGGGGTTGCAAAGCTTCCAAAAAACTACTAGTTTGCTGAAATCTAAGCAAACATTTTTTCACCAAATCTTGATGATACTTGGTGGTAATGATCAGTTCACTAATCCCACTTGGCTGCCCAACTTTCACTCTTCTAGGTTCAAGCGTTCGTTTCCAGTAATTCTTTGAATTTTTAGGTTTCACACTGTTTTCTCCTACATAGATAGCTGTGTTTGGAATTCTAAATCAAACACGGTTTGTGCTAGCTCCTTGAAACTTGACCAAATGAAGTAGTTCTAAGTTCTATCTCTACGGTTTGTTTCCTCTTGAAGTACCCCATGCAGAGACTGGCGAAAAACACTTTCGTTTGAAAGGGGTTGCCAAGCTTCCAAAAAACTACTAGTTTGCTGAAATCTCAGCAAACATTTTTTCACCAAATCTTGATGATACTTGGTGGTAATCATCAGTTCACTAAGCCCACTTGGCTGCCCAATTTTCACTCTTCTAGGTTCAAGCGTTCGTTTCCAGTAACACTTTGAATTTCTAGGTTTCACTCTGTTTTCTCCTACATAGATAGCTCTGTTTTGAATTCTAAATCAAACACGGTTTGTGCTAGCTCCTTGAAACTTGAAATAATGAAGTAGTTCTAAGTTCTATCTCTGTGGTTTGTTTCCTCTTGAAGTACCCCATGCAGAGACTGGCGAAAAAAACTTTCGTTTGAAAGGCGTTGCCAAGCTTCCAAAAAACTACTAGTTTGCTGAAATCTCAGCAAACATTTTTTCACCAAATCTTGATGATACTTGGTGGTAATGATCAGTTCACTAAGCCCACTTGGCTGCCCAATTTTCACGCTTCTGGGTTCAAGCGTTCGTTTCCAGTAACAGTTTGAATTTTTAGGTTTTACTCTGTTTTCTCCTACATACATAGCTGTGTTTGGAATTCTAAATCAAACACGCTTTGTGCTAGCTCCTGGGAACTTGACAAAATGAAGTAGTTCTAAGTTCTATCTCTATGGTTTGTTTCCTCTTGAAGTACCCCATGCAGAGACTGGCGAAAAACACTTTCGTTTGAAAGGGGTTGCCAAGCTTCCAAAAAACTACTAGTTTTCTGAAACTCACCAAACCTTTTTTCACCAAAACTTGATGATACTTGGTGGTAATGATCAGTTCACTAAGCCCACTTGGCTGCCCAATTTTCACTCTTCTAGGTTCAAGCGTTCGTATCCAGGAACACTTTGAATTTGTAGGTTTCACTCTGTTTTGTGCTATATAGATAGATGTGTTTGAAACTCTAAATCAAACACGGTTTTTGCAAGCTCCTTGAAACTTGACCAAATGAAGTAGTTCTATGTTCAATCTCTATGGTTTGTTTTCTCTTCAAGTACCCCAGGCAGAGACTGGCGAAAAACACTTTCGTTTGAAAGGGGTTGCCAAGCTTCCAAAAAACTACTAGTTTGCTGAAATCTCAGCAAACATTTTTTAACCAAATCTTGATGATACTTGGTGGTAAAGATCAGTTCACTAATCTCACGTGGCTGCCCAATTTTTATTCTTCTAGGTTGAAGCATTCGTTTCCAGTAACACTTTGAATTTTTAGGTTTCAATCTGTTTTCTCCTACATAGATAGCTGTGTTTGGAATTCTAAATCAAACACGGTTTGTGCTAGCTCCTTGAAACTTGACAAAATGAAGTAGTTCTAAGTTCTATCTCTATGGTTTGTTTCCTCTTGAAGTACCCCATGCAGAGACTGGCGAAAAACACTTTCGTTTGAAAGGCGTTGCCAAGCTTCCAAAAAACTACTAGTTTGCTGAAATCTCAGCAAACATTTTTTCACCAAATCTTGATGATACTTGGTGGTAGTCATCAGTTCACTAAGCCCACTTGGCTGCCCAATTTTCACTCTTTTAGGTTCAAGCGTTCATTTCCAGTAACACTTTGAATTTTTAGGTTTCACTCTGTTTTCTGCTATATAGATAGATGTGTTTGAAACTCTAAATCAAACACGGTTTTTGCTAGCTCCTTGAAACTTGACCAAATGAAGTAGTTCTAAGTTCAATCTCTATGGTTTGTTTCCACTTGAAGTACCCCATGCAGAGACTGGCGAAAAACACTTTCGTTTGAAAGGGGTTTCCAAGCTTCCAAAAAACTACTAGTTTGCTGAAATCTCAGCAAACATTTTTTCACCAAATCTTGATGATACTAGGTGGTAATGATCAGTTCACTAAGCCCACTTGGATGCCCAATTTTCACTCTTCTAGGTTCAAGCGTTCGTTTCCAGTAACACTTTGAATTTTTAGGTTTCACTCTGTTTTCTGCTATATAGATAGATGTGTTTGAAACTCTAAATCAAACACGGTTTGTGCTAGCTCCTTGAAACTTGACCAAATGTAGTAGTTCAAGTTCAATCTCTGTGGTTTGTTTCCTCTTGAAGTACCCCATGCAGAGACTGGCGAAAAACACTTTCGTTTGAAAGGCGTTGCCAAGCTTCCAAAAAACTACTAGTTTGCTGAAATCTCAGCAAACATTTTTTCACCAAATCTTGATGATACTTGGTGGTAATGATCAGTTCACTAAGCCCACTTGGCTGCCCAATTTTCACTCTTCTAGGTTCAAGCGTTCGTTTCCAGTAACACTTTGAATTTTTAGGTTTCACTCTGTTTTCTGCTATATAGATAGAGGTGTTTGAAACTCTAAATCAAACACGGTTTGTGCTAGCTCCTTGAAACTTGACAAAATGAAGTAGTTCTACGTTCTATCTCTATGGTTTGTTTCCTCTTGAAGTACCCCTTGCAGAGACTGGCGAAAAACCCTTTCGTTTGAAAGGGGTTGCCAAGCTTACAAAAAACTACTAGTGTGCTGAAATCTCAGCAAACATTTTTTCACCAAATGTTGATGATACTTGGTGGTAATGATCAGTTCACTAAGCCCACTTGGCTGCCCAATTTTTATTCTTCTAGGTTAAAGCATTCATTTCCAGTAACAGTTTGAATTTTTAGGTATCACTCTGTTTTCTCCTACATAGATAGCTGTGTTTGGAATTCTAAATCAAACACGGTTTGTGCTAGCTCCTTGAAACTTGACAAAATGAAGTAGTTCTAATTTCTATCTCTATGGATTGTTTCCTCTTGAAGTACCCCAGGCAGAGACTGGTGAAAAACACTTTCGTTTGAAAGGGGTTGCGAAGCTTCCAAAAAACTACTAGTTTGCTGAAATCTCAGCAAACATTTTTTCACCAAATCTTGATGATACTTGGTGGTAATGATCAGTTCACCAATCCCACTTGGCTGCCCAACTTTTATTCTTCTAGGTTGAAGCATTTGTTTCCAGTAACAGTTTGAATTTCTAGGTTTCACTCTGTTATCTCCTACATAGATAGCTCTGTTTGGAATTCTAAATCAAACACGGTTTGTGCTAGCTCCTTGAAACTTGACCAAATGAAGTAGTTCTAAGTTCTATCTCTATGGTTTGTTTCCTCTTGAAATTCCCCATGCAGAGACTGACGAAAAATACTTTCATTTGAAAGGGTTTCCAAGCTTCCAAAAAACTACTAGTTTGCTGAAATCTCAGCAAACATTTTTTCACCAAATCTTGATGATACTTGGTGGTAATGATCAATTCACTAAGCCCAGTTGGCTGCCCAATTTTTATTCTTCTAGGTTGAAGCATTCGTTTCCAGTAACAGTTTGAGTTTTTAGGTTTCACTCTGTTTTCTCCTACATAGATAGCTGTGTTTGGAATTCTAAATCAAACACGGTTTGTGCTAGCTCCTTGAAACTTGACAAAATGAAGTAGTTCTAATTTCTATCTCTATGGATTGTTTCCTCTTGGAGTACCCCAGGCAGAGACTGGCGAAAAACACTTTCGTTTGAAAGGGGTTGCGAAGCTTCCAAAAAACTACTAGTTGGCTGAAATCTCAGCAAACCTTTTTTCACCAAATCTTGATGATACTTGGTGGTAATGATCAGTTCACTAATCCCACTTGGCTGCCCAACTTTTATTCTTCCAGGTTGAAGAATTTGTTTCCAGTTACAGTTTGAATTTTTAGGTTTCACTATGTTTTCTCCTACATAGATAGCTGTTTTTGGAATTCTAAATCAAACACGGTTTGTGCTAGCTCCTTGAAACTTGACCAAATGAAGTAGTTCTAAGTTCTATATCTATGGTTTGTTTCCTCTTGAAGAACCCCATGCAGAGACTGGCGAAAAACACTTTCGTTTGAAAGGGGTTGCCAAGCTTCCAAAAAACTACTAGTTTGCTGAAATCTCAGCAAACACTTTTTCACCCAATCTTGATGATACTTGGTGGTAATGACCAGTTCACTAAGCCCACTTGGCTGCCCAATTTTTATTCTTCTAAGTTGAAGCATTCGTTTCCAGTAACAGTTTGAATTTTTAGGTTTCATTCTGTTTTCTCCTACATAGATATCTGTGTTTGGATTTCAAAATCAAACACGGTTTGTGCTAGCTCCTTGAAACTTGACCAAATGATGTAGTTCTAAGTTCTATCTATATGGTTTGTTTCCTCTTGAAGTACCCCATGCAGAGACTGGCGAAAAACACTTTCGTTTGAAAGGGGTACAAGCTCCGAAAAAAACTACTAGTTTGGTGAAATCTCAGCAAATATTTTTTCACCAAATCTTGATGATACTTGGTGGTAATGATCAGTTCACTAAGCCCACTTGGCTGCCCAATTTTCACGCTTCTGGGTTCAAGCGTTCGTTTCCAGTAACAGTTTGAATTTTTAGGTTTTACTCTGTTTTCTCCTACATAGATAGCTGTGTTTGGAATTCTAAATCAAACACGCTTTGTGCTAGCTCCTTGGAACTTGACAAAATGAAGTAGTTCCAAGTTCTATCTCTATGGTTTGTTTCCTCTTGAAGTACCCCATGCAGAGACTGGCGAAAAACACTTTCGTTTGAAAGGGGTTGCCAAGCTTCCAAAAAACTACTAGTTTTCTGAAACTCACCAAACCTTTTTTCACCAAAACTTGATGATACTTGGTGGTAATGATCAGTTCACTAAGCCCCCTTGGCTGCCCAATTTTCACTCTTCTAGGTTCAAGCGTTCGTATCCAGGAACACATTGAATTTGTAGGATTCACTCTGTTTTGTGCTATATAGATAGATGTGTTTGAACTCTAAATCAAACACGGTTTTTGCAAGCTCTTTGAAACTTGACCAAATGAAGTAGTTCTATGTTCAATCTCTATGGTTTGTTTCCTCTTCAAGTACCCCAGGCAGAGACTGGCGAAAAACACTTTCGTTTGAAAGGGGTTGCCAAGCTTCCAAAAAACTACTAGTTTGCTGAAATCTCAGCAAACATTTTTTCACCAAATCTTGATGATACTTGGTGGTAAAGATCAGTTCACTAATCTCACGTGGCTGCCCAATTTTTATTCTTCTAGGTTGAAGCATTCGTTTCCAGTAACACTTTGAATTTTTAGGTTTCACTCTGTTTTCTCCTACATAGATAGCTGTGTTTGGAATTCTAAATCAAACACGGTTTGTGCTAGCTCCTTGAAACTTGACAAAATGAAGTAGTTCTAAGTTCTATCTCTATGGTTTGTTTCCTCTTGAAGTACCCCATGCAGAGACTGGCGAAAAACACTTTCGTTTGAAAGGGGTTGCCAAGCTTCCAAAAAACTACTAGTTTGCTGAAATCTCAGCAAACATTTTTTCACCAAATCTTGATGATACTTGGTGGTAGTCATCAGTTCACTAAGCCCACTTGGCTGCCCAATTTTCACTCTTCTAGGTTCAAGCGTTCATTTCCAGTAACACTTTGAATTTTTAGGTTTCACTCTGTTTTCTCCTACATAGATAGCTCTGTTTTGAATTCTAAATCAAACACGGTTTGTGCTAGCTCCTTGAAACTTGAAAAAATGAAGTAGTTCTAAGTTCTATCTCTGTGGTTTGTTTCCTCTTGAAGTACCCCATGCAGAGACTGGCGAAAAACACTTTCGTTTGAAAGGCGTTGCCAAGCTTCCAAAAAACTACAAGTTTGCTGAAATCTCAGCAAACATTTTTTCACCAAATCTTGATGATACTTGGTGGTAATGATCAGTTCACTAAGCCCACTTGGCTGCCCAATTTTCACTCTTCTAGGTTCAAGCGTTCGTTTCCAGTAACACTTTGAATTTTTAGGTTTCACTCTGTTTTCTCCTACATAGAATGCTGTGTTTGGAATTCTAAATCAAACACGGTGTGTGCTAGCTCCTTGAAACTTGACCAAATGAAGTAGGTCTAATTTCTATCTCTATGGTTTGTTTCCTCTTGAAGTACCCCATGCAGAGACTGGCGAAAAATACTTTCGTTTGAAAGGGGTTGCCAAGCTTCCAAAAAACTATTAGTTTGCTGAAATCTCAGCAAACATTTTTTCACCAAATCTTGATGATACTTGGTGGTAATGATCAGTTCACTAAGCCCACTTGGCTGCCCAATTTTCACTCTTTTAGGTTCAAGCGTTCGTTTCCAGTAGCACTTTGAATTTTTAGGTTTCACTCTGTTTTCTGCTATATAGATAGATGTGTTTGAAACTCTAAATCAAACACGGTTTTTGCTAGCTCCTTGAAACTTGACCAAATGAAGTAGTTCTAAGTTCAATCTCTATGGTTTGTTTCCACTTGAAGTACCCCATGCAGAGACTGGCGAAAAACACTTTCGTTTGAAAGGGGTTTCCAAGCTTCCAAAAAACTACTAGTTTGCTGAAATCTCAGCAAACATTTTTTCACCAAATCTTGATGATACTTGGTGGTAATGATCAGTTCACTAAGCCCACTTGGCTGCCCAATTTTCACTCTTCTAGGTTCAAGCGTTCGTTTCCAGTAACACTTTTAATTTTTAGGTTTCACTCTGTTTTCTGCTATATAGATAGATATGTTTGAAACTCTAAATCAAACACGGTTTGTGCTAGCTCCTTGAAACTTGACAAAATGAAGTAGTTCTAAGTTCTATCTCTATGGTTTGTTTCCTCTTGAAGTACCCCTTGCAGAGACTGGCGAAAAACACTTTCGTTTGAAAGGGGTTGCCAAGCTTACAAAAAACTACTAGTTTGCTGAAATCTCAGCAAACATTTTTTCACCAAATGTTGATGATACTTGGTGGTAATGATCAGTTCACTAAGCCCACTTGGCTGCCCAATTTTTATTCTTCTAGGTTGAAGCATTCATTTCCAGTAACAGTTTGAATTTTTAGGTTTCACTCTGTTTTCTCCTACATAGATAGCTGTGTTTGGAATTCTAAATCAAACACGGTTTGTGCTAGCTCCTTGAAACTTGACAAAATGAAGTAGTTCTAATTTCTATCTCTATGGATTGTTTCCTCTTGAAGTACCCCATGCAGAGACTGGCGAAAAACACTTTCGTTTGAAAGGGGTACAAGCTCCGAAAAAAAATACTAGTTTGGTGAAATCTCAGCAAATATTTTTTCACCAAATCTTGATGATACTTGGTGGTAATGATCAGTTCACTAAGCCAACTTGGCTGCCCAATTTTCACTCTTCTAGGTTCAAGCGTTCGTTTCCAGTAACAGTTTGAATTTTCAGGTTTCACTCTGTTTTCTCCTACATAGAATGCTGTGTTTGGAATTCTAAATCAAACACGGTGTGTGCTAGCTCCTTGAAACTTGACCAAATGAAGTAGGTCTAATTTCTATCTCTATGGTTTGTTTCCTCTTGAAGTACCCCATGCAGAGACTGGCGAAAAATACTTTCGTTTGAAAGGGGTTGCCAAGCTTCCAAAAAACTATTAGTTTGCTGAAATCTCAGCAAACATTTTTTCACCAAATCTTGATGATACTTGGTGGTAATGATCAGTTCACTAAGCGCACTTGGCTGCCCAATTTTCACTCTTTTAGGTTCAAGCGTTCGTTTCCAGTAGCACTTTGAATTTTTAGGTTTCACTCTGTTTTCTGCTATATAGATAGATGTGTTTGAAACTCTAAATCAAACACGGTTTTTGCTAGCTCCTTGAAACTTGACCAAATGAAGTAGTTCTAAGTTCAATCTCTATGGTTTGTTTCCACTTGAAGTACCCCATGCAGAGACTGGCGAAAAACACTTTCGTTTGAAAGGGGTTTCCAAGCTTCCAAAAAACTACTAGTTTGCTGAAATCTCAGCAAACATTTTTTCACCAAATCTTGATGATACTTGGTGGTAATGATCAGTTCACTAAGCCCACTTGGCTGCCCAATTTTCACTCTTCTAGGTTCAAGCGTTCGTTTCCAGTAACACTTTTAATTTTTAGGTTTCACTCTGTTTTCTGCTATATAGATAGATATGTTTGAAACTCTAAATCAAACACGGTTTGTGCTAGCTCCTTGAAACTTGACAAAATGAAGTAGTTCTAAGTTCTATCTCTATGGTTTGTTTCCTCTTGAAGTACCCCTTGCAGAGACTGGCGAAAAACACTTTCGTTTGAAAGGGGTTGCCAAGCTTACAAAAAACTACTAGTTTGCTGAAATCTCAGCAAACATTTTTTCACCAAATGTTGATGATACTTGGTGGTAATGATCAGTTCACTAAGCCCACTTGGCTGCCCAATTTTTATTCTTCTAGGTTGAAGCATTCATTTCCAGTAACAGTTTGAATTTTTAGGTTTCACTCTGTTTTCTCCTACATAGATAGCTGTGTTTGGAATTCTAAATCAAACACGGTTTGTGCTAGCTCCTTGAAACTTGACAAAATGAAGTAGTTCTAATTTCTATCTCTATGGATTGTTTCCTCTTGAAGTACCCCATGCAGAGACTGGCGAAAAACACTTTCGTTTGAAAGGGGTACAAGCTCCGAAAAAAAATACTAGTTTGGTGAAATCTCAGCAAATATTTTTTCACCAAATCTTGATGATACTTGGTGGTAATGATCAGTTCACTAAGCCAACTTACCTGCCCAATTTTCACTCTTCTAGGTTCAAGCGTTCGTTTCCAGTAACAGTTTGAATTTTCAGGTTTCACTCTGTTTTCTCCTACATAGAATGCTGTGTTTGGAATTCTAAATCAATCACGGTTTGTGCTAGCTCCTTGAAACTTGACTAAATGAAGTAGGTCTAAGTTCTATCTCTATGGTTTGTTTCCTCTTGAAGTACCCCATGCAGAGACCTGCGAAAAACACTTTCGTTTGAAAGGGGTTGCCAAGCTTCCAAAAAACTATTAATTTGCTGAAATCTCAGCAAACATTTTTTCACCAAATCTTGATGATACTTGGTGGTAATGATCAGTTCACTAAGCCCACTTGGCTGCCCAATTTTCACTCTTTTAGGTTCAAGCGTTCGTTTCCAGTAACACTTTGAATTTTTAGGTTTCACTCTGTTTTCTGCTATATAGATAGATGTGTTTGAAACTCTAAATCAAACACGGTTTTTGCTAGCTCCTTGAAACTTGACCAAATGAAGTAGTTCTAAGTTCAATCTCTATGGTTTGTTTCCACTTGAATTACCCCATGCAGAAACTGGCGAAAAACACTTTCGTTTGAAAGGGGTTTCCAAGCTTCCAAAAAACTACTAGATTGCTGAAATCTCAGCAAACATTTTTTCACCAAATCTTAATGATACTTGGTGGTAATGATCAGTTCACTAAGCCCACCTGCTGCCCAATTTTCACTCTTCTAGGTTCAAGCGTTCGTTTCCAGTAACACTTTGAATTTTTAGGTTTCACTCTGTTTTCTGCTATATAGATAGATGTGTTTGAAACTCTAAATCAAACACGGTTTTTGCTAGCTCCTTGAAACTTGACAAAATGAAGTAGTTCTAAGTTCTATCTCTATGGTTTCTTTCCTCTTGACGTACCCCATGCAGAGACTGGCGAAAAACACTTTTGTTTGAAAGGGGTTGCCAAGCTTCCAAAAAACTACTAGTTTGCTGAAATCTCAACAAACATTTTTTCACCAAATCTTGATGATACTTGGTGGTAATGATCAGTTCACTAAGCCCACTTGGCTGCCCAATTTTTATTCTTCTAGGTTGAAGCATTCATTTCCAGTAACAGTTTGAGTTTTTAGGTTTCACTCTGTTTTCTCCTACATAGATAGCTGTGTTTGGAATTCTAAATCAAACACGGTTTGTGCTAGCTCCTTGAAACTTGACAAAATGAAGTAGTTCTAATTTCTATCTCTATGGATTGTTTCCTCTTGAAGTACCCCAGGCAGAGACTGGCGAAAAACACTTTCGTTTGAAAGGGGTTGCGAAGCTTCCAAAAAACTACCAGTTTGCTGAAATCTCAGCAAACATTTTTTCACCAAATCTTGATGATACTTGGTGGTAATGATCAGTTCACTAATCCCACTTGGCTGCCCAACTTTTATTCTTCTAGGTTGAAGCATTTGTTTCCAGTAACAGTTTGCATTTCTAGGTTTCACTCTGTTTTCTCCTACATAGATAGCTGTGTTTTGAATTCTAAATCAAACACGGTTTGTGCTAGCTCCTTGAAACATGACCAAATGAAGTAGTTCTAAGTTCTATCTTTATGGTTTGTTTCCTCTTGAAGTACCCCATGCAGAGACTGGCGAAAAACACTTTCGTTTGAAAGGGGTTGCCAAGCTTCCTAAAAACTACTAGTTTGCTGAAATCTCAGCAAACATTTTTTCACCAAATCTTGATGATACTTGGTGGTAATGATCAGTTCACTAAGCCCACTTGGCTTCCCAATTTTCACTCTTCTAGGTTCAAGCGTTCATTTCCAGTAACACTTTTAATTTTTAGTTTTCACTCTGTTTTCTCCTACATAGATAGCTGTGTTTGGAATTCTAAATCAAACACGGTTTGTGCTAGCTCCTTGAAACTTGACCAAATGAAGTAGTTCTAAGTTCTATCTCTATTGTTTGTTTCCTCTTGAAATACCCCATGCAGAGACTGACGAAAAACACTTTCGTTTGAAAGGGTTTCCAAGCTTCCAAAAAACTACTAGTTTGCTGAAATCTCAGCAAACATTTTTTCACCAAATCTTGATGGTACTTGTTGGTAATGATCAATTCACTAAGCCCACTTGGCTGCCCAATTTTTATTCTTCTAGGTTGAAGCATTCGTTTCCAGTAACAGTTTGAGTTTTTAGGTTTCACTGTGTTTTCTCCCACTAGATAGCTGTGTTTGGAATTCTAAATCAAACAGGGTTTGTGCTAGCTCCTTGAAACTTGACCAAATGAAGTAGTTCTAAGTTCTATCTCTATAGTTTGTTTCCTCTTGAAGTACCCCATGCAGAGACTGGCGAAAAACACTTTCGTTTGAAAGGGGTTGCCAAGCTTCCAAAAAACTACTAGTTTGCTGAAATCTCAGCAAACATTTTTTCACCAAATCTTGATGATACTTGGTGGTAATGATCAGTTCACTAAGCCCACTTGGCTTCCCAATTTTCACTATTCTAGGTTCAAGCGTTCATTTCCAGTAACACTTTTAATTTTTAGGTTTCACTCTGTTTTCTCCTACATAGATAGCTGTGTTTGGAATTCTAAATCAAACACGATTTGTGCTAGATTCTTGAAACTTGACCAAATGAAGTAGTTCTAAGTTCTATCTCTATGGTTTGTTTCCTCTTGAAGTACCCCAGGCAGAGACTGGCGAAAAACACTTTCGATTGAAAGGGGTTGCCAAACTTCCAAAAAACTACTAGTTTCCTGAAATCTCAGCAAACATTTTTTCAACAAATCTCGATGATACTTGATGGTAATCATCAGTTCACTAAGCCCACTTGGCTGCCCTATTTTTATTCTTCTAGGTTGAAGCATTCGTTTCCAGTAACAGTTTGAATTTTTAGGTTTCATTCTTTTTTCTCCTACATAGATAGCTGTGTTTGGAATTCTAAATCAAACACGGTTTGTGCTAGCTCCTTGAAACTTGACCAAATGAAGTAGTTCTAAGTTCTATCTCTATGGTTTGTTTCCTCTTGAAATACCCCATGCAGAGACTGACGAAAAACACTTTCGTTTGAAAGGGTTTCCGAGCTTCCAAAAAACTACTAGTTTGCTGAAATCTCAGGAAACATTTTTTCACCAAATCTTGATGATACTTGGTGGTAATGATCAATTCACTAAGCCCACTTGGCTGCCCAATTTTTATTCTTCTAGGTTGAAGCATTCGTTTCCAGTAACAGTTTGAATTTTTAGGTTTCACTCTGTTTTCTCCTACATAGATAGCTGTGTTTGGAATTCTAAATCAAACACGGTTTGTGCTAGCTCCTTGAAACTTGACAAAATGAAGTAGTTCTAATTTCTATCTCTATGGATTGTTTCCTCTTGGAGTACCCCAGGCAGAGACTGGCGAAAAACACTTTCGTTTGAAAGGGGTTGCGAAGCTTCCAAAAAACTACTAGTTTGCTGAAATCTCAGCAAACATTGTTTCACCAAATCTTGATGATACTTGGTGGTAATGATCAGTTCACTAATCCCACTTGGCTGCCCAACTTTTATTCTTCCAGGTTGAAGAATTTGTTTCCAGGAACAGTCTGAATTTTTAGGTTTCACTCTGTTTTCTCCTACTTAGATAGCTGTGTTTGGAATACTAAATCAAACACGGTTTGTGCTAGCTCCTTGAAACTTGACCAAACGAAGTACTTCTAAGTTCTATCTCTATGGTTTGTTTCCTCTTGAAGTACCCCATGCAGAGACTGGCGAAAAACACGTTTGTTTGAAAGGGGTTGCCAAGCTTCCAAAAAACTACTAGTTTGCTGAAATCTCAGCAAACATTTTTTCACCAAATCTTGATGATACTTGGTGGTAATGATCAGTTCACTAAGCCCACTTGGCTGCCCAATTTTCACTCCTCTAGGTTCAAGCGTTCGTTTCCAGTAACAGTTTGAATTTTTAGGTTTCACTCTGTTTTCTCCTACATAGATAGTTGTGTTTGGAATTCTAAATCAAATACGGTTTGTGCTAGCTCCTTGAAACTTGACCAAATGAATTAATTCTAAGTTCTATCTATATGGTTTGTTTCCTCTTGAAGTACCCCATGCAGAGACTGACGAAAAACACTTTCGTTTGAAAGGGGTTGCCAAGCTTCCAAAAAACTACCAGTTTGCTGAAATGTCAGCAAACATTGTTTCACCAAATCTTGATGATACTTGCTGGTAATGATCAGTTAACTAAGCCCACTTGGCTGCCCAATTTTTATTCTTCTAGGTTGAAGCATTCGTTTCCGGTAACAGTTTGAATTTTTAGGTTTCACTCTGTTTTCTCCTACATAGGTAGCTGTGTTTGGAATTCTAAATCAAACACGGTTTCTGCTAGCTCCTTGAAACTTGACCAAATGAAGTAGTTCTAAGTTAAATCTCTATGGTTTGTTTCCTCTTGAAGTACCCCATGCAAAGACTGGCGAAAAACACTTTCGTTTGAAAGGGGTTGCCAAGCTTCCAAAAAAACTACTAGTTTGCTGAAATCTCAGCAAACATTTTTTCACCAAATTTGATGATACTTGGTGGTAATGATCATTTCACTAAGCCCACTTGGCTGCCCAATTTTCACTCTTCTAGGTTCAAGCGTTCGTTTCCAGTAACAGTTTGAATTTTTAGGTTTCACTCTGTTTTCTTTTACATAGATAGCTGTGTTTGGAATTCTAAATCAAACACGGTTTGTGCTAGCTCCTTGAAACTTGACCGAATGAATTAGTTCTAAGTTCCATCTCTATGGTTTGTTTCCTCTTGAAGTACCCCATGCAGAGACTGGCAAAAAACACTTTCGTTTGATAGGGGTTGCCAAGCTTCCAAAAAACTTCCAGTTTGCTGAAATGTCAGCAAACATTGTTTCACCAAATCTTGATGATACTTGCTGGTAATGATCAGTTAACTAAGCCCACTTGGCTGCCCAATTTTTATTCTTCTAGGTTGAAGCATTCGTTTCCGGTAACAGTTTGAATTTTTAGGTTTCACTCTGTTCTCTCCTACATAGGTAACTGTGTTTGGAATTCTAAATGAAACACGGTTTCTGCTAGCTCCTTGAAACTTGACCAAATGAAGTAGTTCTAAGTTAAATCTCTATGGTTTGTTTCCTCTTGAAGTACCCCATGCAGAGACTGGCGAAAAACACTTTCGTTTGAAAGGGGTTGCCAAGCTTCCAAAAAAACTACTAGTTTGCTGAAATCTCAGCAAACATTTTTTCACCAAATTTGATGATACTTGGTGGTAATGATCATTTCACTAAGCCCACTTGGCTGCCCAATTTTCACTCTTCTAGGTTGAAGCGTTCGTTTCCAGTAACAGTTTGAATTTTTAGGTTTCACTCTGTTTTCTTCTACATAGATAGCTGTGTTTGGAATTCTAAATCAAACACGGTTTGTGCTAGCTCCTTGAAACTTGACCAAATGAATTAGTTCTAAGTTCCATCTCTATGGTTTGTTTCCTCTTGAAGTACCCCATGCAGAGACTGGCGAAAAACACTTTCGTTTCAAAGGGGTTGCCAAGCTTCCAAAAAACTACTAGTTTGCTGAAATCTCAGCAAACATTTTTTCACCAAATCTTGATGATACTTGGTGGTAATGATCAGTTCACTAAGCCCACTTGGCTGCCCAATTTTCACTCTTCTAGGTTCAAGCGTTCGTTTCCAGTAACAGTTTGAATTTTTAGGTTTCACTTTGTTTTTTCCTACATAGATAGCTGTGTTTGGAATTCTAAATCAAACACGGTTTGTGCTAGCTTTTTGAAACTTGACCAAATGATGTAGTTCTAAGTTCTATCTCTATGGTTTGTTTCCTCTTGAAGTACCCCATGCAGAGACTGGCAAAAAACACTTTCGTTTGAAAGGGGTTGAAAAGCTTCCAGAAACTACTAGTTTGCTGAAATCTCAGCAAACATTTTTTCACCAAATCTTGATGATACTTGGTGGTAATGATCAGTTCACTAAGCCCACTTGGCTACCCAATTTTCACTCTTCTAGGTTCAAGCGTTCGTTTCCAGTAACAGTTTGAATTTTTAGGTTTCACTCTGTTTTCTCCTACTTAGATACCTGTGTTTGGAATTCTAAATCAAACACGGTTTGTGCTAGCTCCTTGAAACTTGACCAAACGAAGTACTTCTAAGTTCTATCTCTATGGTTTGTTTCCTCTTGAAGTACCCCATGCAGAGACTGGCGAAAAACACGTTTGTTTGAAAGGGGTTGCCAAGCTTCCAAAAAACTACTAGTTTGCTGAAATCTCAGCAAACATTTTTTCACCAAATCTTGATGATACTTGGTGGTAATGATCAGTTCACTAAGCCCACTTGGCTGCCCAATTTTCACTCCTCTAGGTTCAAGCGTTCGTTTCCAGTAACAGTTTGAATTTTTAGGTTTCACTCTGTTTTCTCCTACATAGATAGTTGTGTTTGGAATTCTAAATCAAATACGGTTTGTGCTAGCTCCTTGAAACTTGACCAAATGAATTAATTCTAAGTTCTATCTATATGGTTTGTTTCCTCTTGAAGTACCCCATGCAGAGACTGACGAAAAACACTTTCGTTTGATAGGGGTTGCCAAGCTTCCAAAAAACTACCAGTTTGCTGAAATGTCAGCAAACATTGTTTCACCAAATCTTGATGATACTTGCTGGTAATGATCAGTTAACTAAGCCCACTTGGCTGCCCAATTTTTATTCTTCTAGGTTGAAGCATTCGTTTCCGGTAACAGTTTGAATTTTTAGGTTTCACTCTGTTTTCTCCTACATAGGTAGCTGTGTTTGGAATTCTAAATCAAACACGGTTTCTGCTAGCTCCTTGAAACTTGACCAAATGAAGTAGTTCTAAGTTAAATCTCTATGGTTTGTTTCCTCTTGAAGTACCCCATGCAAAGACTGGCGAAAAACACTTTCGTTTGAAAGGGGTTGCCAAGCTTCCAAAAAAACTACTAGTTTGCTGAAATCTCAGCAAACATTTTTTCACCAAATTTGATGATACTTGGTGGTAATGATCATTTCACTAAGCCCACTTGGCTGCCCAATTTTCACTCTTCTAGGTTCAAGCGTTCGTTTCCAGTAACAGTTTGAATTTTTAGGTTTCACTCTGTTTTCTTTTACATAGATAGCTGTGTTTGGAATTCTAAATCAAACACGGTTTGTGCTAGCTCCTTGAAACTTGACCGAATGAATTAGTTCTAAGTTCCATCTCTATGGTTTGTTTCCTCTTGAAGTACCCCATGCAGAGACTGGCAAAAAACACTTTCGTTTGATAGGGGTTGCCAAGCTTCCAAAAAACTTCCAGTTTGCTGAAATGTCAGCAAACATTGTTTCACCAAATCTTGATGATACTTGCTGGTAATGATCAGTTAACTAAGCCCACTTGGCTGCCCAATTTTTATTCTTCTAGGTTGAAGCATTCGTTTCCGGTAACAGTTTGAATTTTTAGGTTTCACTCTGTTCTCTCCTACATAGGTAACTGTGTTTGGAATTCTAAATGAAACACGGTTTCTGCTAGCTCCTTGAAACTTGACCAAATGAAGTAGTTCTAAGTTAAATCTCTATGGTTTGTTTCCTCTTGAAGTACCCCATGCAGAGACTGGCGAAAAACACTTTCGTTTGAAAGGGGTTGCCAAGCTTCCAAAAAAACTACTAGTTTGCTGAAATCTCAGCAAACATTTTTTCACCAAATTTGATGATACTTGGTGGTAATGATCATTTCACTAAGCCCACTTGGCTGCCCAATTTTCACTCTTCTAGGTTGAAGCGTTCGTTTCCAGTAACAGTTTGAATTTTTAGGTTTCACTCTGTTTTCTTCTACATAGATAGCTGTGTTTGGAATTCTAAATCAAACACGGTTTGTGCTAGCTCCTTGAAACTTGACCAAATGAATTAGTTCTAAGTTCCATCTCTATGGTTTGTTTCCTCTTGAAGTACCCCATGCAGAGACTGGCGAAAAACACTTTCGTTTCAAAGGGGTTGCCAAGCTTCCAAAAAACTACTAGTTTGCTGAAATCTCAGCAAACATTTTTTCACCAAATCTTGATGATACTTGGTGGTAATGATCAGTTCACTAAGCCCACTTGGCTGCCCAATTTTCACTCTTCTAGGTTCAAGCGTTCGTTTCCAGTAACAGTTTGAATTTTTAGGTTTCACTTTGTTTTTTCCTACATAGATAGCTGTGTTTGGAATTCTAAATCAAACACGGTTTGTGCTAGCTTTTTGAAACTTGACCAAATGATGTAGTTCTAAGTTCTATCTCTATGGTTTGTTTCCTCTTGAAGTACCCCATGCAGAGACTGGCAAAAAACACTTTCGTTTTAAAGGGGTTGAAAAGCTTCCAGAAACTACTAGTTTGCTGAAATCTCAGCAAACATTTTTTCACCAAATCTTGATGATACTTGGTGGTAATGATCAGTTCACTAAGCCCACTTGGCTACCCAATTTTCACTCTTCTAGGTTCAAGCGTTCGTTTCCAGTAACAGTTTGAATTTTTAGGTTTCACTCTGTTTTCTCCTACTTAGATACCTGTGTTTGGAATTCTAAATCAAACACGGTTTGTGCTAGCTCCTTGAAACTTGACCAAACGAAGTACTTCTAAGTTCTATCTCTATGGTTTGTTTCCTCTTGAAGTACCCCATGCAGAGACTGGCGAAAAACACGTTTGTTTGAAAGGGGTTGCCAAGCTTCCAAAAAACTACTAGTTTGCTGAAATCTCAGCAAACATTTTTTCACCAAATCTTGATGATACTTGGTGGTAATGATCAGTTCACTAAGCCCACTTGGCTGCCCAATTTTCACTCCTCTAGGTTCAAGCGTTCGTTTCCAGTAACAGTTTGAATTTTTAGGTTTCACTCTGTTTTCTCCTACATAGATAGTTGTGTTTGGAATTCTAAATCAAATACGGTTTGTGCTAGCTCCTTGAAACTTGACCAAATGAATTAATTCTAAGTTCTATCTATATGGTTTGTTTCCTCTTGAAGTACCCCATGCAGAGACTGACGAAAAACACTTTCGTTTGATAGGGGTTGCCAAGCTTCCAAAAAACTACCAGTTTGCTGAAATGTCAGCAAACATTGTTTCACCAAATCTTGATGATACTTGCTGGTAATGATCAGTTAACTAAGCCCACTTGGCTGCCCAATTTTTATTCTTCTAGGTTGAAGCATTCGTTTCCGGTAACAGTTTGAATTTTTAGGTTTCACTCTGTTTTCTCCTACATAGGTAGCTGTGTTTGGAATTCTAAATCAAACACGGTTTCTGCTAGCTCCTTGAAACTTGACCAAATGAAGTAGTTCTAAGTTAAATCTCTATGGTTTGTTTCCTCTTGAAGTACCCCATGCAAAGACTGGCGAAAAACACTTTCGTTTGAAAGGGGTTGCCAAGCTTCCAAAAAAACTACTAGTTTGCTGAAATCTCAGCAAACATTTTTTCACCAAATTTGATGATACTTGGTGGTAATGATCATTTCACTAAGCCCACTTGGCTGCCCAATTTTCACTCTTCTAGGTTCAAGCGTTCGTTTCCAGTAACAGTTTGAATTTTTAGGTTTCACTCTGTTTTCTTTTACATAGATAGCTGTGTTTGGAATTCTAAATCAAACACGGTTTGTGCTAGCTCCTTGAAACTTGACCGAATGAATTAGTTCTAAGTTCCATCTCTATGGTTTGTTTCCTCTTGAAGTACCCCATGCAGAGACTGGCAAAAAACACTTTCGTTTGATAGGGGTTGCCAAGCTTCCAAAAAACTTCCAGTTTGCTGAAATGTCAGCAAACATTGTTTCACCAAATCTTGATGATACTTGCTGGTAATGATCAGTTAACTAAGCCCACTTGGCTGCCCAATTTTTATTCTTCTAGGTTGAAGCATTCGTTTCCGGTAACAGTTTGAATTTTTAGGTTTCACTCTGTTCTCTCCTACATAGGTAACTGTGTTTGGAATTCTAAATGAAACACGGTTTCTGCTAGCTCCTTGAAACTTGACCAAATGAAGTAGTTCTAAGTTAAATCTCTATGGTTTGTTTCCTCTTGAAGTACCCCATGCAGAGACTGGCGAAAAACACTTTCGTTTGAAAGGGGTTGCCAAGCTTCCAAAAAAACTACTAGTTTGCTGAAATCTCAGCAAACATTTTTTCACCAAATTTGATGATACTTGGTGGTAATGATCATTTCACTAAGCCCACTTGGCTGCCCAATTTTCACTCTTCTAGGTTGAAGCGTTCGTTTCCAGTAACAGTTTGAATTTTTAGGTTTCACTCTGTTTTCTTCTACATAGATAGCTGTGTTTGGAATTCTAAATCAAACACGGTTTGTGCTAGCTCCTTGAAACTTGACCAAATGAATTAGTTCTAAGTTCCATCTCTATGGTTTGTTTCCTCTTGAAGTACCCCATGCAGAGACTGGCGAAAAACACTTTCGTTTCAAAGGGGTTGCCAAGCTTCCAAAAAACTACTAGTTTGCTGAAATCTCAGCAAACATTTTTTCACCAAATCTTGATGATACTTGGTGGTAATGATCAGTTCACTAAGCCCACTTGGCTGCCCAATTTTCACTCTTCTAGGTTCAAGCGTTCGTTTCCAGTAACAGTTTGAATTTTTAGGTTTCACTTTGTTTTTTCCTACATAGATAGCTGTGTTTGGAATTCTAAATCAAACACGGTTTGTGCTAGCTTTTTGAAACTTGACCAAATGATGTAGTTCTAAGTTCTATCTCTATGGTTTGTTTCCTCTTGAAGTACCCCATGCAGAGACTGGCAAAAAACACTTTCGTTTGAAAGGGGTTGAAAAGCTTCCAGAAACTACTAGTTTGCTGAAATCTCAGCAAACATTTTTTCACCAAATCTTGATGATACTTGGTGGTAATGATCAGTTCACTAAGCCCACTTGGCTACCCAATTTTCACTCTTCTAGGTTCAAGCGTTCGTTTCCAGTAACAGTTTGAATTTTTAGGTTTCACTCTGTTTTCTCCTACTTAGATACCTGTGTTTGGAATTCTAAATCAAACACGGTTTGTGCTAGCTCCTTGAAACTTGACCAAATGAAGTACTTCTAAGTTCTATCTCTATGGTTTGTTTAATCTTGAAGTACCCCATGCAGAGACTGGCGAAAAACTCTTTTGTTTGAAAGGGGTTGCCAAGCTTCCAAAAAACTACTAGTTTGCTGAAATCTCAGCAAACATTTTTTCACCAAATCTTGATGATACTTGGTGGTAATGATCAGTTCACTAATCCCACTTGGCTGCCCAATTTTTATTCTTCTAGGTTGAAGCATTCGTTTCCAGTAACATTTTGAATTTTTAGGTTTCACTCTGTTTTCTCCTACACAGATAGCTGTGTTTGGAATTCTAAATCAAACACGGTTTGTGCTAGCTCCTTGAAACTTGACCAAATGAAGTAGTTCTAAGTTCTATCTCTATGGTTTGTTTCCTCTTGAAGTACCCCATGCAGAGACTGGCGAAAAACACTTTCGTTTGAAAGGGGTTGCCAAGCTTCCAAAAAACTACTAGTTTGCTGAAATCTCAGCAAACATTGTTTCACCAAATCTTGATGATACTTGGTGGTAATGATCAGTTCACTAAGCCCACTTGTCTGCCCAATTTTCACTCTTCTAGGTTCAAGCGTTCGTTTCCAGTAACACTTTGAATTTTTAGGTTTCACTCTGTTTTCTCCTACATAGATAGCTGTGTTTGGAATTCTAAATCAAACACGGTTTGTGCTAGCTCCTTGAAACCTGACCAAATGAAGTACTTCTAAGTTCTATCTCTATGGTTTGTTTCCTCTTGAAGTACCCCATGCAGAGACTGGCGAAAAACTCTTTCGTTTGAAAGGGGTTGCCAAGCTTCCAAAAAACTACCAGTTTGCTGAAATCTCAGCAAACATTTTTTCACCAAATCTTGATGATACTTGGTGGTAATGATCAGATCACTAAGCCCACTTGGCTGCCCAATTTTTATTCTTCTAGGTTGAAGCATTCGTTTCCAGTAACAGTTTGAATTTTTAGGTTTCACTCTGTTTTCTCCTACATAGATAGCTATGTTTGGAATTCTAAATCAAACACGGTTTGTGCTAGCTCCTTGAAACTTGACCAAATGAAGTAGTTCTAAGTTCTATCTCTATGGTTTGTTTCCTCTTGAAGTACCCCATGCAGAGACTGGCCAAACACACTTTCGTTTGAAAGGGGTTGCCAAGCTTCCAAAAAACTACTAGTTTGCTGAAATCTCAGCAAACATTTTTTCACCAAATCTTGATGATACTTGGTGGTAATGATCAGATCACTAAGCCCACTTGGCTGCCCAGTTTTTATTCTTCTAGTTTGAAGCATTCGTTTCCACTAACAGTCTGAATTTTTAGGTTTCACTCCGTTTTCTTTTACATAGATAGCTCTGTTTGGAATTCTAAATCAAACACGGTTTGTGCTAGCTCCTTGAAACTTGACCAAATGAAGTAGTTCAAAGTTCTATCTCTATGGTTTGTTTCCTCTTGAAGTACCCCGTGCAGAGACTGGCGAAAAACTCTTTCGTTTGAAAGGGGTTGCCAAGCTTCCAAAAAACTACTAGTTTGCTGAAATCTCAGCAAACATTTTTTCACCAAATCTTGATGATACTTGGTGGTAATGATCAGATCACTAAGCCCACTTGGCTGCCCAATTTTTATTCTTCTAGGTTGAAGCATTCGTTTCCAGTACCAGTTTGAATTTTTAGGTTTCACTCTGTTTTCTCCTACATAGATAGCTATGTTTGGAATTCTAAATCAAACACGGTTTGTGCTAGCTCCTTGAAACTTGACCAAATGATGTAGTTCTAAGTTCTATCTCTATGGTTTGTTTCCTCTTGAAGTACCCCATGCAGAGACTGGCGAAATACACTTTCGTTTGAAAGGGGTTGCCAAGCTTCCAAAAAACTACCAGTTTGCTGAAATCACAGCAAACATTTTTTCACCAAATCTTGATGATACTTGGTGGTAATGATCAGTTCACTAAGCCCAATGGCTGCCCAATTATCACTCTTCTTGGTTCAAGCATTCGTTTCCATGAACAGTTTGAATTTTTAGGTTTCAGTCTGTTTTCTCCTACATAGATAGCTATGTTTGGAATTCTAAATCAAACACGGTTTGTGCTAGCTCCTTGAAACTTGACCAAATGAAGTAGTTCTAAGTTCTATCTCTATGGTTTGTTTCCTCTTGAAGTACCCCATGCAGAGACTGGCCAAACACACTTGGTTTGAAAGGGGTTGCCAAGCTTCCAAAAAACTACTAGTTTGCTGAAATCTCAGCAAACATTTTTTCACCAAATCTTGATGATACTTGTTGGTAATGATCAGATCACTAAGCCCACTTGGCTGCCCAGTTTTTATTCTTCTAGTTTGAAGCATTCGTTTCCACTAACAGTCTGAATTTTTAGGTTTCACTCCGTTTTCTTTTACATAGATAGCTCTGTTTGGAATTCTAAATCAAACACGGTTTGTGCTAGCTCCTTGAAACTTGACCAAATGAAGTAGTTCAAAGTTCTATCTCTATGGTTTGTTTCCTCTTGAAGTACCCCGTGCAGAGACTGGCGAAAAACACTTTCGTTTGAAAGGGGTTGCCAAGCTTCCAAAAAACTACCAGTTTGCTGAAATCTCAGCAAACATTTTTTCACCAAATCTTGATGATACTTGGTGGTAATGATCAGTTCACTAAGCCCACTGGGCTGCACAATTTTCACTCTTCTAGGTTGAAGCATTCGTTTCCAGGAACAGTTTCAATTTTTAGGTTTCAGTCTTTTTTCTCCTTCATAGATAGCTATGTTTGGAATTCTAAATAAAACACGGTTTGTGCTAGCTCCTTGAAACTTGACCAAATGAAGTAGTTCTAACTTCTATCTCTATGGTTTGTTTCCTCTTGAAGTACCCCATGCAGAGACTGGCGAAAAACACTTTCCTTTGAAAGGGGTTGCCAAGCTTCCAAAAAACTACTAGTTTGCTGAAATCTCAGCAAACATTGTTTCAAAAATCTTGATGATACTTGGTGGTAATGATCAGTTCACTAAGCCCACTTGGCTGTCCAATTTTTATTCTTCTAGGTTGAAGCATTCGTTTCCAGTAACAGTTTGAATTTTTAGGTTTCACTCTGTTTTCTCCTACATAGATAGCTATGTTTGGAATTCTAAATCAAACACGGTTTGTGCTAGCTCCTTGAAACTTGACCAAATGATGTAGTTCTAAGTTCTATCTCTATGGTTTGTTTCCTCTTGAAGTACCCCATGCAGAGACTGGCGAAATACACTTTCGTTTGAAAGGGGTTGCCAAGCTTCCAAAAAACTACCAGTTTGCTGAAATCGGAGCAAACATTTTTTCACCAAATCTTTATGATACTTGGTGGTAATGATCAGTTCACTAAGCCCAATGGCTGCCCAATTATCACTCTTCTTGGTTCAAGCATTCGTTTCTATGAACAGTTTGAATTTTTAGGTTTCAGTCTGTTTTCTCCTACATAGATAGCTATGTTTGGAATTCTAAATCAAACACGGTTTGTGCTAGCTCCTTGAAACTTGACCAAATGAAGTAGTTCTAAGTTCTATCTCTATGGTTTGTTTCCTCTTGAAGTACCCCATGCAGAGACTGGCCAAACACACTTTCGTTTGAAAGGGGTTGCCAAGCTTCCAAAAAACTACTAGTTTGCTGAAATCTCAGCAAACATTTTTTCACCAAATCTTGATGATACTTGGTGGTAATGATCAGATCACTAAGCCCACTTGGCTGCCCAATTTTCACTCTTCGAGGTTCAAGCGTTCGTTTCCAGTAACAGTTTGAATTTTTAGGTTTCACTCCGTTTTCTCCTACATAGATAGCTGTGTTTGGAATTCTAAATCAAACACGGTTTGTGCTACCTCCTTGAAACTTGACCAAATGAAGTAGTTCTAAGTTCCATCTCTATGGTTTGTTTCCTCTTGAAGTACCCCGTGCAGAGACTGGCGAAAAACACTTTCGTTTGAAAGGGGTTGCCAAGCTTCCAAAAAACTACTAGTTTGCTGAAATCTCAGCAAACATTTTTTCAGCAAATCTTGATGATACTTGGTGGCAATGATCAGTTCACTAAGCCGACTTGGCTGCCCAATTTTCACTCTTCTATGTTCAAACGTTCGTTTCCAGTAACACTTTGAATTTTTAGGTTTCACTCTGTTTTCTCCTACATAGATAGCTGTGTTTGGAATTCTAAATCAAACACGGTTTGTGCTAGCTCCTTGAAACTTGACCAAATGAAGTAGTTCTAAGTTCTATCTCTATGTTTTGTTTGATATTGAAGTACACCATGCAGAGACTGGCGAAAAACACTTTCGTTTGAAAGGGGTTGCCAAGCTTCCAAAAAACTACCAGTTTGCTGAAATCTCAGCAAATATTTTTTCACCAAATCTTGATGATACTTGGTGGTAATGATCAGTTCACTAAGCCCACTTGGCTGCACAATTTTCACTCTTCTAGGTTTAAGCATTCGTTTCCAGGAACAGTTTGAATTTTTAGGTTTCAGTCTTTTTTCTCCTACATAGATAGCTATGTTTGGAATTATAAATCAAACACGGTTTGTGCTAGCTCCTTGAAACTTGACCAAATGAAGTAGTTCTAAGTTCTATCTCTATGGTTTGTTTCCTCTTGAAGTACCCCATGCAGAGACTGGCGAAAAACACTTTCGTTTGAAAGGGGTTGCCAATTTCCAAAAAACTACTAGTTTGCTGAAATCTCAGCAAACATTTTTTCACCAAATCTTGATGATACTTGGTGGTAATGATCAGTTCCCTAATCCCACTTGGCTGCCCAATTTTTATTCTTCTAGGTTGAAGCATCGTTTCCAGTAACAGTCTGAATTTTTAGGTTTCACTCTGTTTTCTCCTACACAGATAGCTGTGTTTGGAATTCTAAATCAAACACGGTTTGTGCTAGCTCCTTGAAACTTGACCAAATGAAGTAGTTCTAAGTTCTATCTCTATGGTTTGTTTCCTCTTGAAGTACCCCATGCAGAGACTGGCGAAAAACACTTTCGTTTGAAAGGGGTTGCCAAGCTTCCAAAAAAACAACTAGTTTGCTGAAATCTCAGCAAACATTTTTTTACCAAATCTTGATGATACTTGGTGGTAATGATCAGTTCACTAAGCCCACTTGGCTGCCCAATTTTCACTCTTCTAGGTTCAAGCGTTCGTTTCCAGTAACAGTTTGAATTTTTAGGTTTCACTCTGTTTTCTCCTACATAGATAGCTGTGTTTCGAATTCTAAATCAAACACGGTTTGTGCTAGCTCCTTGAAACTTGAGCAAATGAAGTACTTCTAAGTTCTGTCTCTATGGTTTGTTTCCTCTTGAAGTACCCCATGCAGAGACTGGCGAAAAACTCTTTCGTTTGAAAGGGGTTGCCAAGCTTCCAAAAAACTACTAGTTTGCTGAAATCTCAGCAAACATTTTTTCACCAAATCTTGATGTTACTTGGTGGTAATGATCAGATCACTAAGCCCACTTGGCTGCCCATTTTTTATTCTTCTAGGTTGAAGCATTCGTTTCCAGTAACAGTTTGAATTTTTAGGTTTCACTCTGTTTTCTCCTACATAGATAGCTGTGTTTGGAATTCTAAATCAAACATGGTTTGTGCTAGCTCCTTGAAACTTGACCAAATGAAGTAGTTCTAAGTTCCATCTCTATGGTTTGTGTCCTCTTGAAGTACCCCATGCAGAGACTGGCGAAAAACACTTTCATTTGAAAGGGGTTGCCAAGCTACCAAAAAACTACTAGTTTGCTGAAATCTCAGCACACATTTTTTCACCAAATGTTGATGATACTTGGTGGTAATGATCAGTTCACAAACCCCACTTGGCTGCCCAATTTTTATTCTTCTAGGTTGAAGCATTCGTTTGCAGTAACAGTTTGAATTTTTAGGTTTCACTCTGTTTTCTCCTACATAGATAGCTATGTTTGGAATTCTAAATCAAACACGGTTTGTGCTAGCTCCTTGAAACTTGACCAAATGATGTAGTTCTAAGTTCTATCTCTATGGTTTGTTTCCTCTTGAAGTACCCCATGCAGAGACTGGCGAAATACACTTTCGTTTGAAAGGGGTTGCCAAGCTTCCAAAAAACTACCAGTTTGCTGAAATCTCAGCAAACATTTTTTCACCAAATCTTTATGATACTTGGTGGTAATGATCAGTTCACTAAGCCTAATGGCTGCCCAATTATCACTCTTCTAGGTTCAAGCATTCGTTTTAAAGGAACAGTTTGAATTTTTAGGTTTCAGTCTGTTTTCTCCTTCATAGATAGCTATGTTTGCAATTCTAAATCAAACACGGTTTGTGCTAGCTCCTTGAAACTTGACCAAATGAAGTAGTTCTAAGTTCTATCTCTATGGTTTGTTTCCTCTTGAAGTACCCCATGCAGAGACTGGCCAAAAACACTTTCGTTTGAAAGGGGTTGCCAAGCTTCCAAAAAACTACAAGTTTGCTGAAATCTCAGCAAATATTTTTTCACCAAATCTTGATGATACTTGGTGGTAATGATCAGTTCACTAATCCCACTTGGCTGCCCAGTTTTTATTCTTCTAGGTTAAAGCATTCGTTTCCAGTAACAGTTTGAAATTTTAGGTTTCAGTCTGTTTTCTTTTACATAGATAGCTGTGTTTGGAATTCTAAATCAAACACGGTTTGTGCTAGCTCCTTGAAACTTGACCAAATGAAGTAGTTCTAAGTTCCATCTCTATGGTTTGGTTCCTCTTGAAGTACCCCATGCAGAGACTGGCGAAAAACAATTTCGTTTGAAAGGGGTTGCCAAGCTTCCAAAAAACTACTAGTTTGCTGAAATCTCAGCAAACATTTTTCACCAAATCTTGATGATACTTGGTGGTAATGATCAGTTCACTAAGCCCACTTGGCTGCTCAATTTTCACTCTTCTAGGTTCAAGTGTTCGTTTCCAGGAACAGTTTGAATTTTTAGGTTTCACTCTGTTTTCTCCTACATAGATAGCTATGTTTGGAATTCTAAATCAAACACGGTTTGTGCTAGCTCCTTGAAACTTGACCAAATGATGTAGTTCTAAGTTCTATCTCTATGGTTTGTTTCCTCTTGAAGTACCCCATGCACAGACTGGCGAAATACACTTTCGTTTGAAAGGGGTTGCCAAGCTTCCAAAAAACTACCAGTTTGCTGAAATCTCAGCAAACATTTTTTCACCAAATCTTTATGATACTTGGTGGTAATGATCAGTTCACTAAGCCTAATGGCTGCCCAATTATCACTCTTCTAGGTTCAAGCATTCGTTTTAAAGGAACAGTTTGAATTTTTAGGTTTCAGTCTGTTTTCTCCTTCATAGATAGCTATGTTTGCAATTCTAAATCAAACACGGTTTGTGCTAGCTCCTTGAAACTTGACCAAATGAAGTAGTTCTAAGTTCTATCTCTATGGTTTGTTTCCTCTTGAAGTACCCCATGCAGAGACTGGCCAAAAACACTTTCGTTTGAAAGGGGTTTCCAAGCTTCCAAAAAACTACTAGTTTGCTGAAATCTCAGCAAATATTTTTTCACCAAATCTTGATGATACTTGGTGGTAATGATCAGTTCACTAATCCCACTTGGCTGCCCAGTTTTTATTCTTCTAGGTTAAAGCATTCGTTTCCAGTAACAGTTTGAAATTTTAGGTTTCAGTCTGTTTTCTTTTACATAGATAGTTGTGTTTGGAATTCTAAATCAAACACGGTTTGTGCTAGCTCCTTGAAACTTGACCAAATGAAGTAGTTCTAAGTTCCATCTCTATGGTTTGGTTCCTCTTGAAGTACCCCATGCAGAGACTGGCGAAAAACACTTTCGTTTGAAAGGGGTTGCCAAGCTTCCAAAAAACTACTAGTTTGCTGAAATCTCAGCAAACATTTTTCACCAAATCTTGATGATACTTGGTGGTAATGATCAGTTCACTAAGCCCACTTGGCTGCTCAATTTTCACTCTTCTAGGTTCAAGTGTTCGTTTCCAGGAACAGTTTGAATTTTTAGGTTTCACTCTGTTTTCTCCTACATAGATAGCAATGTTTGGAATTCTAAATCAAACACGGTTGTGCTAGCTCATTGAAACTTGACCAAATGAAGTAGTTCTAAGTTCTATCTCTATGGTTTGTTTCCTCTTGAAGTACCCCATGCAGAGACTGGCGAAAAACACTTTCGTTTGAAAGGGGTTGCCAAGCTTCCAAAAAACTACTAGTTTGCTGAAATCTCAGCAAACATTTTTTCACCAAATCTTGATGATACTTGGTGGTAATGATCAGTTCACAAATCCCAATGGCTGCCCAATTATCACTCTTCTTGGTTCAAGCATTCGTTTCCATGAACAGTTTGAATTTTTAGGTTTCAGTCTGTTTTCTCCTACATAGATAGCTATGTTTGGAATTCTAAATCAAACACGGTTTGTGCTAGCTCCTTGAAACTTGACCAAATGAAGTAGTTCTAAGTTCTATCTCTATGGTTTGTTTCCTCTTGAAGTACCCCATGCAGAGACTGGCCAAACACACTTTCGTTTGAAAGGGGTTGCCAAGCTTCCAAAAAACTACTAGTTTGCTGAAATCTCAGCAAACATTTTTTCACCAAATCTTGATGATACTTGGTGGTAATGATCAGATCACTAAGCCCACTTGGCTGCCCAATTTTCACTCTTCGAGGTTCAAGCGTTCGTTTCCAGTAACAGTTTGAATTTTTAGGTTTCACTCCGTTTTCTCCTACATAGATAGCTGTGTTTGGAATTATAAATCAAACACGTTTTGTGCTAGCTCCTTGAAACTTGACCAAATGAAGTAGTTCCAAGTTCTATCTCTATGGTTTGTTTCCTCTTGAATACCCCGTGCAGAGACTGGCGAAAAACACTTTCGTTTGAAAGGGGTTGCCAAGCTTCCAAAAAACTACTAGTTTGCTGAAATCTCAGCAAACATTTTTTCAGCAAATCTTGATGATACTTGGTAGCAATGATCAGTTCACTAAGCCGACTTGGCTGCCCAATTTTCACTCTTCTATGTTCAAACGTTCGTTTCCAGTAACACATTGAATTTTTAGGTTTCACTCTGTTTTCTCCTACACAGATAGCTGTGTTTGGAATTCTAAATCAAACACGGTTTGTGCTAGCTCCTTGAAACTTGACCAAATGAAGTAGTTCTAAGTTCTATCTCTATGGTTTGTTTCCTCTTGAAGTACCCCATGCAGAGACTGGCGAAAAACACTTTCGTTTGAAAGGGGTTGCCAAGCTTCCAAAAAACTACTAGTTTGCTGAAATCTCAGCAAACATTGTTTCACCAAATCTTGATGATACTTGGTGGTAATGATCAGTTCACTAAGCCCACTTGTCTGCCCAATTTTCACTCTTCTAGGTTCAAGTGTTCGTTTCCAGTAACACTTTGAATTTTTAGGTTTCACTCTGTTTTCTCCTACATAGATAGCTGTGTTTGGAATTCTAAATCAAACACGGTTTGTGCTAGCTCCTTGAAACTTGACCAAATGAAGTACTTCTAAGTTCTATCTCTATGGTTTGTTTCCTCTTGAAGTACCCCATGCAGAGACTGGCGAAAAACTCTTTCGTTTGAAAGGGGTTGCCAAGCTTCCAAAAAACTACCAGTTTGCTGAAATCTCAGCAAACATTTTTTCACCAAATCTTGATGATACTTGGTGGTAATGATCAGATCACTAAGCCCACTTGGCTGCCCAATTTTTATTCTTCTAGGTTGAAGCATTCGTTTCCAGTAACAGTTTGAATTTTTAGGTTTCACTCTGTTTTCTCCTACACAGATAGCTGTGTTTGGAATTCTAAATCAAACACGGTTTGTGCTAGCTCCTTGAAACTTGACCAAATGAAGTAGTTCTAAGTTCTATCTCTATGGTTTGTTTCCTCTTGAAGTACCCCATGCAGAGACTGGCCAAACACACTTTCGTTTGAAAGGGGTTGCCAAGCTTCCAAAAAACTACTAGTTTGCTGAAATCTCAGCAAACATTTTTTCACCAAATCTTGATGATACTTGGTGGTAATGATCAGATCACTAAGCCCACTTGGCTGCCCAGTTTTTATTCTTCTAGTTTGAAGCATTCGTTTCCACTAACAGTCTGAATTTTTAGGTTTCACTCCGTTTTCTTTTACATAGATAGCTCTGTTTGGAATTCTAAATCAAACACGGTTTGTGCTAGCTCCTTGAAACTTGACCAAATGAAGTAGTTCAAAGTTCTATCTCTATGGTTTGTTTCCTCTTGAAGTACCCCGTGCAGAGACTGGCGAAAAACACTTTCGTTTGAAAGGGGTTGCCAAGCTTCCAAAAAACTACCAGTTTGCTGAAATCTCAGCAAACATTTTTTCACCAAATCTTGATGATACTTGGTGGTAATGATCAGTTCACTAAGCCCACTGGGCTGCACAATTTTCACTCTTCTATGTTGAAGCATTCGTTTCCAGGAACAGTTTCAATTTTTAGGTTTCAGTCTTTTTTCTCCTACATAGATAGCTATGTTTGGAATTCTAAATAAAACACGGTTTGTGCTAGCTCCTTGAAACTTGACCAAATGAAGTAGTTCTAACTTCTATCTCTATGGTTTGTTTCCTCTTGAAGTACCCCATGCAGAGACTGGCGAAAAACACTTTCGTTTGAAAGGGGTTGCCAAGCTTCCAAAAAACTACTAGTTTGCTGAAATCTCAGCAAACATTGTTTCACCAAATCTTGATGATACTTGGTGGTAATGATCAGTTCACTAAGCCCACTTGGCTGCCCAATTTTCACTCTTCTAGGTTCAAGCGTTCGTTTCCAGTAACACTTTGAATTTTTAGGTTTCACTCTGTTTTCTCCTACATAGATAGCTGTGTTTGGAATTCTAAATCAAACACAGTTTGTTCTAGCTCCTTGAGACGTGACAAAATGAAGTACTTCTAAGTTCTATCTCTATGGTTTGTTTCCTCTTGAAGTACCCCATGCAGAGACTGGCGAAAAACTCTTTCGTTTGAAAGGGGTTGCCAAGCTTCCAAAAAACTACTAGTTTGCTGAAATCTCAGCAAACATTTTTTCACCAAATCTTGATGATACTTGGTGGTAATGATCAGATCACTAAGCCCACTTGGCTGCCCAATTTTTATTCTTCTAGGTTGAAGCATTCGTTTCCAGTACCAGTTTGAATTTTTAGGTTTCACTCTGTTTTCTCCTACATAGATAGCTATGTTTGGAATTCTAAATCAAACACGGTTTGTGCTAGCTCCTTGAAACTTGACCAAATGATGTAGTTCTAAGTTCTATCTCTATGGTTTGTTTCCTCTTGAAGAACCCCATGCAGAGACTGGCGAAATACACTTTTGTTTGAAAGGGGTTGTCAAGCTTCCAAAAAACTACCAGTTTGCTGAAATCACAGCAAACATTTTTTCACCAAATCTTGATGATACTTGGTGGTAATGATCAGTTCACTAAGCCCAATGGCTGCCCAATTATCACTCTTCTTGGTTCAAGCATTCATTTCCATGAACAGTTTGAATTTTTAGGTTTCAGTCTGTTTTCTCCTACATAGATAGCTATGTTTGGAATTCTAAATCAAACACGGTTTGTGCTAGCTCCTTGAAACTTGACCAAATGAAGTAGTTCTAAGTTCTATCTCTATGGTTTGTTTCCTCTTGAAGTACCCCATGCAGAGACTGGCCAAACACACTTGGTTTGAAAGGGGTTGCCAAGCTTCCAAAAAACTACTAGTTTGCTGAAATCTCAGCAAACCTTTTTTCACCAAATCTTGATGATACTTGTTGGTAATGATCAGATCACTAAGCCCACTTGGCTGCCCAGTTTTTATTCTTCTAGTTTGAAGCATTCGTTTCCACTAACAGTCTGAATTTTTAGGTTTCACTCCGTTTTCTTTTACATAGATAGCTCTGTTTGGAATTCTAAATCAAACACGGTTTGTGCTAGCTCCTTGAAACTTGACCAAATGAAGTAGTTCAAAGTTCTATCTCTATGGTTTGTTTCCTCTTGAAGTACCCCGTGCAGAGACTGGCGAAAAACACTTTCGTTTGAAAGGGGTTGCCAAGCTTCCAAAAAACTACCAGTTTGCTGAAATCTCAGCAAACATTTTTTCACCAAATCTTGATGATACTTGGTGGTAATGATCAGTTCACTAAGCCCACTGGGCTGCACAATTTTCACTCTTCTAGGTTGAAGCATTCGTTTCCAGGAACAGTTTCAATTTTTAGGTTTCAGTCTTTTTTCTCCTACATAGATAGCTATGTTTGGAATTCTAAATAAAACACGGTTTGTGCTAGCTCCTTGAAACTTGACCAAATGAAGTAGTTCTAACTTCTATCTCTATGGTTTGTTTCCTCTTGAAGTACCCCATGCAGAGACTGGCGAAAAACACTTTCGTTTGAAAGGGGTTGCCAAGCTTCCAAAAAACTACTAGTTTGCTGAAATCTCAGCAAACATTGTTTCACCAAATCTTGATGATACTTGGTGGTAATGATCAGTTCACTAAGCCCACTTGGCTGCCCAATTTTTATTCTTCTAGGTTGAAGCATTCGTTTCCAGTAACAGTTTGAATTTTTAGGTTTCACTCTGTTTTCTCCTACATAGATAGCTATGTTTGGAATTCTAAATCAAACACGGTTTGTGCTAGCTCCTTGAAACTTGACCAAATGATGTAGTTCTAAGTTCTATCTCTATGGTTTGTTTCCTCTTGAAGTACCCCATGCAGAGACTGGCGAAATACACTTTCGTTTTAAAGGGGTTGCCAAGCTTCCAAAAAACTACCAGTTTGCTGAAATCGGAGCAAATATTTTTTCACCAAATCTTTATGATACTTGGTGGTAATGATCAGTTCACTAAGCCTAATGGCTGCCCAATTATCACTCTTCTAGGTTCAAGCATTCGTTTTAAAGGAACAGTTTGAATTTTTAGGTTTCAGTCTGTTTTCTCCTTCATAGATAGCTATGTTTGCAATTCTAAATCAAACACGGTTTGTGCTAGCTCCTTGAAACTTGACCAAATGAAGTAGTTCTAAGTTCTATCTCTATGGTTTGTTTCCTCTTGAAGTACCCCATGCAGAGACTGGCCAAAAACACTTTCGTTTGAAAGGGGTTGCCAAGCTTCCAAAAAACTACTAGTTTGCTGAAATCTCAGCAAATATTTTTTCACCAAATCTTGATGATACTTGGTGGTAATGATCAGTTCACTAATCCAACTTGGCTGCCCAGTTTTTATTCTTCTAGGTTAAAGCATTCGTTTCCAGTAACAGTTTGAATTTTAGGTTTCAGTCTGTTTTCTTTTACATAGATAGCTGTGTTTGGAATTCTAAATCAAACACGGTTTGTGCTAGCTCCTTGAAACTTGACCAAATGAAGTAGTTCTAAGTTCCATCTCTATGGTTTGGTTCCTCTTGAAGTACCCCATGCAGAGACTGGCGAAAAACAATTTCGTTTGAAAGGGGTTGCCAAGCTTCCAAAAAACTACTAGTTTGCTGAAATCTCAGCAAACATTTTTCACCAAATCTTGATGATACTTGGTGGTAATGATCAGTTCACTAAGCCCACTTGGCTGCTCAATTTTCACTCTTCTAGGTTCAAGTGTTCGTTTCCAGGAACAGTTTGAATTTTTAGGTTTCACTCTGTTTTCTCCTACATAGATAGCTATGTTTGGAATTCTAAATCAAACACGGTTTGTGCTAGCTCCTTGAAACTTGACCAAATGAAGTAGTTCTAAGTTCTATCTCTATGGTTTGTTTCCTCTTGAAGTACCCCATGCAGAGACTGGCGAAAAACACTTTCGTTTGAAAGGGGTTGCCAAGCTTCCAAAAAACTACTAGTTTGCTGAAATCTCAGCAAACATTTTTTCACCAAATGTTGATGATACTTGGTGGTAATGATCAGTTCCCTAATCCCACTTGGCTGCCCAATTTTTATTCTTCTAGGTTGAAGCATCGTTTCCAGTAACAGTCTGAATTTTTAGGTTTCACTCTGTTTTCTCCTACACAGATAGCTGTGTTTGGAATTCTAAATCAAACACGGTTTCTGCTAGCTCCTTGAAACTTGACCAAATGAAGTAGTTCTAAGTTCTATCTCTATGGTTTGTTTCCTCTTGAAGTACCCCATGCAGAGACTGGCGAAAAACACTTTCGTTTGAAAGGGGTTGCCAAGCTTCCAAAAAAACAACTAGTTTGCTGAAATCTCAGCAAACATTTTTTTACCAAATCTTGATGATACTTGGTGGTAATGATCAGTTCACTAAGCCCACTTGGCTGCCCAATTTTCACTCTTCTAGGTTCAAGCGTTCGTTTCCAGTAACAGTTTGAATTTTTAGGTTTCACTCTGTTTTCTCCTACATAGATAGCTGTGTTTCGAATTCTAAATCAAACACGGTTTGTGCTAGCTCCTTGAAACTTGACCAAATGAAGTACTTCTAAGTTCTGTCTCTATGGTTTGTTTCCTCTTGAAGTACCCCATGCAGAGACTGGCGAAAAACTCTTTCGTTTGAAAGGGGTTGCCAAGCTTCCAAAAAACTACTAGTTTGCTGAAATCTCAGCAAACATTTTTTCACCAAATCTTGATGTTACTTGGTGGTAATGATCAGTTCACAAACCCCACTTGGCTGCCCAATTTTTATTCTTCTAGGTTGAAGCATTCGTTTCCAGTAACAGTTTGAATTTTTAGGTTTCACTCTGTTTTCTCCTACATAGATAGCTATGTTTGGAATTCTAAATCAAACACGGTTTGTGCTAGCTCCTTGAAACTTGACCAAATGATGTAGTTCTAAGTTCTATCTCTATGGTTTGTTTCCTCTTGAAGTACCCCATGCAGAGACTGGCGAAATACACTTTCGTTTGAAAGGGGTTGCCAAGCTTCCAAAAAACTACCAGTTTGCTGAAATCTCAGCAAACATTTTTTCACCAAATCTTTATGATACTTGGTGGTAATGATCAGTTCACTAAGCCTAATGGCTGCCCAATTATCACTCTTCTAGGTTCAAGCATTCGTTTTAAAGGAACAGTTTGAATTTTTAGGTTTCAGTCTGTTTTCTCCTTCATAGATAGCTATGTTTGCAATTCTAAATCAAACACGGTTTGTGCTAGCTCCTTGAAACTTGACCAAATGAAGTAGTTCTAAGTTCTATCTCTATGGTTTGTTTCCTCTTGAAGTACCCCATGCAGAGACTGGCCAAAAACACTTTCGTTTGAAAGGGGTTGCCAAGCTTCCAAAAAACTACTAGTTTGCTGAAATCTCAGCAAATATTTTTTCACCAAATCTTGATGATACTTGGTGGTAATGATCAGTTCACTAATCCAACTTGGCTGCCCAGTTTTTATTCTTCTAGGTTAAAGCATTCGTTTCCAGTAACAGTTTGAATTTTAGGTTTCAGTCTGTTTTCTTTTACATAGATAGCTGTGTTTGGAATTCTAAATCAAACACGGTTTGTGCTAGCTCCTTGAAACTTGACCAAATGAAGTAGTTCTAAGTTCCATCTCTATGGTTTGGTTCCTCTTGAAGTACCCCATGCAGAGACTGGCGAAAAACAATTTCGTTTGAAAGGGGTTGCCAAGCTTCCAAAAAACTACTAGTTTGCTGAAATCTCAGCAAACATTTTTCACCAAATCTTGATGATACTTGGTGGTAATGATCAGTTCACTAAGCCCACTTGGCTGCTCAATTTTCACTCTTCTAGGTTCAAGTGTTCGTTTCCAGGAACAGTTTGAATTTTTAGGTTTCACTCTGTTTTCTCCTACATAGATAGCTATGTTTGGAATTCTAAATCAAACACGGTTTGTGCTAGCTCATTGAAACTTGACCAAATGAAGTAGTTCTAAGTTCTATCTCTATGGTTTGTTTCCTCTTGAAGTACCCCATGCAGAGACTGGCGAAAAACACTTTCGTTTGAAAGGGGTTGCCAAGCTTCCAAAAAACTACTAGTTTGCTGAAATCTCAGCAAACATTTTTTCACCAAATGTTGATGATACTTGGTGGTAATGATCAGTTCACTAATCCCACTTGGCTGCCCAATTTTTATTCTTCTAGGTTGAAGCATTCGTTTCCAGTAACAGTTTGAATTTTTAGGTTTCACTCTGTTTTCTCCTACATAGATAGCTATGTTTGGAATTCTAAATCAAACACGGTTTGTGCTAGCTCCTTGAAACTTGACCAAATGATGTAGTTCTAAGTTCTATCTCTATGGTTTGTTTCCTCTTGAAGTACCCCATGCAGAGACTGGCGAAATACACTTTCGTTTGAAAGGGGTTGCCAAGCTTCCAAAAAACTACCAGTTTGCTGAAATCTCAGCAAACATTTTTTCACCAAATCTTTATGATACTTGGTGGTAATGATCAGTTCACTAAGCCTAATGGCTGCCCAATTATCACTCTTCTAGGTTCAAGCATTCGTTTTAAAGGAACAGTTTGAATTTTTAGGTTTCAGTCTGTTTTCTCCTTCATAGATAGCTATGTTTGCAATTCTAAATCAAACACGGTTTGTGCTAGCTCCTTGAAACTTTACCAAATGAAGTAGTTCTAAGTTCTATCTCTATGGTTTGTTTCCTCTTGAAGTACCCCATGCAGAGACTGGCCAAAAACACTTTCGTTTGAAAGGGGTTGCCAAGCTTCCAAAAAACTACTAGTTTGCTGAAATCTCAGCAAATATTTTTTCACCAAATCTTGATGATACTTGGTGGTAATGATCAGTTCACTAATCCCACTTGGCTGCCCAGTTTTTATTCTTCTAGGTTAAAGCATTCGTTTCCAGTAACAGTTTGAAATTTTAGGTTTCAGTCTGTTTTCTTTTACATAGATAGTTGTGTTTGGAATTCTAAATCAAACACGGTTTGTGCTAGCTCCTTGAAACTTGACCAAATGAAGTAGTTCTAAGTTCCATCTCTATGGTTTGGTTCCTCTTGAAGTACCCCATGCAGAGACTGGCGAAAAACACTTTCGTTTGAAAGGGGTTGCCAAGCTTCCAAAAAACTACTAGTTTGCTGAAATCTCAGCAAACATTTTTCACCAAATCTTGATGATACTTGGTGGTAATGATCAGTTCACTAAGCCCACTTGGCTGCTCAATTTTCACTCTTCTAGGTTCAAGTGTTCGTTTCCAGGAACAGTTTGAATTTTTAGGTTTCACTCTGTTTTCTCCTACATAGATAGCTATGTTTGGAATTCTAAATCAAACACGGTTGTGCTAGCTCATTGAAACTTGACCAAATGAAGTAGTTCTAAGTTCTATCTCTATGGTTTGTTTCCTCTTGAAGTACCCCATGCAGAGACTGGCGAAAAACACTTTCGTTTGAAAGGGGTTGCCAAGCTTCCAAAAAACTACTAGTTTGCTGAAATCTCAGCAAACATTTTTTCACCAAATCTTGATGATACTTGGTGGTAATGATCAGTTCACAAATCCCAATGGCTGCCCAATTATCACTCTTCTTGGTTCAAGCATTCGTTTCCATGAACAGTTTGAATTTTTAGGTTTCAGTCTGTTTTCTCCTACATAGATAGCTATGTTTGGAATTCTAAATCAAACACGGTTTGTGCTAGCTCCTTGAAACTTGACCAAATGAAGTAGTTCTAAGTTCTATCTCTATGGTTTGTTTCCTCTTGAAGTACCCCATGCAGAGACTGGCCAAACACACTTTCGTTTGAAAGGGGTTGCCAAGCTTCCAAAAAACTACTAGTTTGCTGAAATCTCAGCAAACATTTTTTCACCAAATCTTGATGATACTTGGTGGTAATGATCAGATCACTAAGCCCACTTGGCTGCCCAATTTTCACTATTCGAGGTTCAAGCGTTCGTTTCCAGTAACAGTTTGAATTTTTAGGTTTCACTCCGTTTTCTCCTACATAGATAGCTGTGTTTGGAATTCTAAATCAAACACGTTTTGTGCTACCTCCTTGAAACTTGACCAAATGAAGTAGTTCTAAGTTCTATCTCTATGGTTTGTTTCCTCTTGAATACCCCGTGCAGAGACTGGGGAAAAACACTTTCGTTTGAAAGGGGTTGCCAAGCTTCCAAAAAACTACTAGTTTGCTGAAATCTCAGCAAACATTTTTTCAGCAAATCTTGATGATACTTGGTAGCAATGATCAGTTCACTAAGCCGACTTGGCTGCCCAATTTTCACTCTTCTATGTTCAAACGTTCGTTTCCAGTAACACTTTGAATTTTTAGGTTTCACTCTGTTTTCTCCTACATAGATAGCTGTGTTTGGAATTCTAAATCAAACACGGTTTGTGCTAGCTCCTTGAAACTTGACCAAATGAAGTAGTTCTAAGTTCCATGTCTATGGTTTGTGTCCTCTTGAAGTACCCCATGCAGATACTGGCGAAAAACACTTTCGTTTGAAAGGGCTTGCCAAGCTTCCAAAAAACTACTAGTTTGCTGAAATCTCAGCACACATTTTTTCACCAAATGTTGATGATACTTGGTGGTAATGATCAGTTCACTAATCCCACTTGGCTGCCCAATTTTTATTCTTCTAAGTTGAAGCATTCGTTTCCAGTAACAGTTTGAATTTTTAGGTTTCACTCTGTTTTCTCCTACATAGATAGCTATGTTTGGAATTCTAAATCAAACACGGTTTGTGCTAGCTCCTTGAAACTTGACCAAATGATGTAGTTCTAAGTTCTATCTCTATGGTTTGTTTCCTCTTGAAGTACCCCATGCAGAGACTGGCGAAATACACTTTCGTTTGAAAGGGGTTGCCAAGCTTCCAAAAAACTACCAGTTTGCTGAAATCTCAGCAAACATTTTTTCACCAAATCTTTATGATACTTGGTGGTAATGATCAGTTCACTAAGCCCAATGGCTGCCCAATTATCACTCTTCTTGGTTCAAGCATTCGTTTCCATGAACAGTTTGAATTTTTAGGTTTCAGTCTGTTTTCTCCTACATAGATAGCTATGTTTGGAATTCTAAATCAAACACGGTTTGTGCTAGCTCCTTGAAACTTGACCAAATGAAGTAGTTCTAAGTTCTATCTCTATGGTTTGTTTCCTCTTGAAGTACCCTATGCAGAGACTGGCCAAACACACTTTCGTTTGAAAGGGGTTGCCAAGCTTCCAAAAAACTACTAGTTTGCTGAAATCTCAGCAAACATTTTTTCACCAAATCTTGATGATACTTGGTGGTAATGATCAGATCACTAAGCCCACTTGGCTGCCCAATTTTCACTCTTCGAGGTTCAAGCGTTCGTTTCCAGTAACAGTTTGAATTTTTAGGTTTCACTCCGTTTTCTCCTACATAGATAGCTGTGTTTGGAATTATAAATCAAACACGTTTTGTGCTACCTCCTTGAAACTTGACCAAATGAAGTAGTTCCAAGTTCTATCTCTATGGTTTGTTTCCTCTTGAATACCCCGTGCAGAGACTGGCGAAAAACACTTTCGTTTGAAAGGGGTTGCCAAGCTTCCAAAAAACTACTAGTTTGCTGAAATCTCAGCAAACATTTTTTCAGCAAATCTTGATGATACTTGGTAGCAATGATCAGTTCACTAAGCCGACTTGGCTGCCCAATTTTCACTCTTCTATGTTCAAACGTTCGTTTCCAGTAACACATTGAATTTTTAGGTTTCACTCTGTTTTCTCCTACATAGATAGCTGTGTTTGGAATTTTAAATCAAACACGGTTTGTGCTAGCTCCTTGAAACTTGACCAAATGATGTAGTTCTAAGTTCTATCTCTATGGTTTGTTTCCTCTTGAAGTACCCCATGCAGAGACTGGCGAAATACACTTTCGTTTGAAAGGGGTTGCCAAGCTTCCAAAAAACTACCAGTTTGCTGAAATCTCAGCAAACATTTTTTCACCAAATCTTTATGATACTTGGTGGTAATGATCAGTTCACTAAGCCCAATGGCTGCCCAATTATCACTCTTCTAGGTTCAAGCATTCGTTTTAAAGGAACAGTTTGAATTTTTAGGTTTCAGTCTGTTTTCTCCTACATAGTTAGCTATGTTTGCAATTCTAAATCAAACACGGTTTGTGCTAGCTCCTTGAAACTTGACCAAATGAAGTAGTTCTAAGTTCTATCTCTATGGTTTGTTTCCTCTTGAAGTACCCCATGCAGTAACTGGCCAAAAACACTTTCGTTTGAAAGCGGTTGCCAAGCTTCCAAAAAACTACTCGTTTGCTGAAATCTCAGCAAATATTTTTTCACCAAATCTTGATGATACTTGGTGGTAATGATCAGATCACTAAGCCCACTTGGCTGCCCAATTTTCACTCTTCGAGGTTCAAGCGTTCGTTTCCAGTAACAGTTTGAATTTTTAGGTTTCACTCCGTTTTCTCCTACATAGATAGCTGTGTTTGGAATTCTAAATCAAACACGGTTTGTGCTAGCTCCTTGAAATTTGACCAAATGAAGTAGTTCTAAATTCTGTCTCTATGGTTTGTTTCCTCTTGAAGTACCCCATGCAGAGACTGGCGAAAAACACTTTGGTTTGAAAGGGGTTGCCAAGCTTCCAAAAAACTACTAGTTTGCTGAAATCTCAGCAAACATTTTTTCACCAAATCTTGATGATACTTGGTGGTAATGATCAGTTCACTAATCCCACTTGGCTGCCCAGTTTTTATTCTTCTAGGTTAAAGCATTCGTTTCCAGGAACAGTTTGAAATTTTAGGTTTCAGTCTGTTTTCTTTTACATAGATAGCTGTGTTTGGAATTCTAAATCAAACACGGTTTGTGCTAGCTCCTTGAAACTTGACCAAATGAAGTAGTTCTAAGTTCCATCTTTATGGTTTGGTTCCTCTTGAAGTACCCCATGCAGAGACTGGCGAAAAACACTTTCGTTTGAAAGGGGTTGCCAAGCTTCCAAAAAACTACTAGTTTGCTGAAATCTCAGCAAACATTTTTCACCAAATCTTGATGATACTTGGTGGTAATGATCAGTTCACTAAGCCCACTTGGCTGCTCAATATTCACTCTTCTAGGTTTAAGCGTTCGTTTCCAGGAACAGTTTGAATTTTTAGGTTTCACTCTGTTTTCTCCTACATAGATAGCTATGTTTGGAATTCTAAATCAAACACGGTTTGTGCTAGCTCCTTGAAACTTGACCAAATGAAGTAGTTCTAAGTTCTATCTCTATGGTTTGTTTCCTCTTGAAGTACCCCATGCAGAGAATGGCGAAAAACACTTTCGTTTGAATGGGGTTGCCAAGCTTCCAAAAAACTACTAGTTTGCTGAAATCTCAGCAAACATTTTTTCACCAAATCTTGATGATACTTGGTGGTAATGATCAGTTCACTAATCCCACTTGGCTGCCCAATTTTTATTCTTCTAGGTTGAAGCATCGTTTCCAGTAACAGTCTGAATTTTTAGGTTTCACTCTGTTTTCTCCTACACAGATAGCTGTGTTTGGAATTCTAAATCAAACACGGTTTCTGCTAGCTCCTTGAAACTTGACCAAATGAAGTAGTTCTAAGTTCTATCTCTATGGTTTGTTTCCTCTTGAAGTACCCCATGCAGAGACTGGCGAAAAACACTTTCGTTTGAAAGGGGTTGCCAAGCTTCCAAAAAAAAAACTAGTTTGCTGAAATCTCAGCAAACATTTTTTCACCAAATCTTGATGATACTTGGTGGTAATGATCAGTTCACTAAGCCCACTTGGCTGCCCAATTTTCACTCTTCTATGTTCAAGCGTTCGTTTCCAGTAACAGTTTGAATTTTTAGGTTTCACTCTGTTTTCTCCTACATAGATAGCTGTGTTTGGAATTCTAAATCAAACACGGTTTGTGCTAGCTTCTTGAAACTTGACCAAATGAAGTACTTCTAAGTTCTATCTCTATGGTTTGTTTCCTCTTGAAGTACCCCATGCAGAGACTGGCGAAAAACTCTTTCGTTTGAAAGGGGTTGCCAAGCTTCCAAAAAACTACTAGTTTGCTGAAATCTCAGCAAATATTTTTTCACCAAATCTTGATGATACTTGGTGGTAATTATCAGTTCACTAAGCCCAATGGCTGCCCAATTATCACTCTTCTAGGTTCAAGCATTCGTTTCCATGAACAGTTTGAATTTTTAGGTTTCAGTCTGTTTTCTCCTACATAGATAGCTATGTTTGGAATTCTAAATCAAACACGGTTTGTGCTAGCTCCTTGAAACTTGACCAAATGAAGTAGTTCTAAGTTCCATCTCTATGGTTTGGTTCCCCTTGAAGTACCCCATGCAGAGACTGGCGAAAAACACTTTCGTTTGAATGGGGTTGCCAAGCTTCCAAAAAACTACTAGTTTGCTGAAATCTCAGCAAACATTTTTCACCAAATCTTGATGATACTTGGTGGTAATGATCAGTTCACTAAGCCCACTTGGCTGCTCAATTTTCACTCTTCTAGGTTCAAGCATTCGTTTCCAGGAACAGTTTGAATTTTTAGGTTTCACTCTGTTTTCTCCTACATAGATAGCTATGTTTGGAATTCTAAATCAAACACGGTTTGTGCTAGCTCCTTGAAACTTGACCAAGCGAAGTAGTTCTACGTTCTATCTCTATGGTTTGTTTCCTCTTGAAGTACCCCATGCAGAGACTGGCGAAAAACACTTTCGTTTGAAAGGGGTTGCCAAGCTTCCAAAAAACTACTAGTTTGCTGAAATCTCAGCAAACATTTTTTCACCAAATCTTGATGATACTTGGTGGTAAAGATCAGTTCACTAATCCCACTTGGCTGCCCAGTTTTTATTCTTCTAGGTTGAAGCATCGTTTCCAGTAACTTTCTGAACTTTTAGGTTTCACTCTGATTTCTCCTACATAGATAGCTGTGTTTGAAATTCTAAATCAAACACGGTTTGTGCTCGCTCCTTGAAACTTGACAAAATGAAGTAGTTCTAAGTTCTATCTCTATGGTTTGTTTCCTCTTGAAGTACCCCATGCAGAGACTGGCGAAAAACACTTTCGTTTGAAAGGGGTTGCCAAGCTTCCAAAAAACTACTAGTTTGCTGAAATCTCAGCAAATATTTTTTCAGCAAATCTTGATGATACTTGGTGGCAATGATCAGTTCACTAAGCCGACTTGGCTGCCCAATTTTCACTCTTCTATGTTCAAACGTTCGTTTCCAGTAACACTTTGAAATTTTAGGTTTCACTCTGTTTTCTCCTACATAGATAGCTGTGTTTGGAATTCTAAATCAAACACGGTTTGTGCTAGCTCCTTGAAACTTGACCAAATGAAGTAGTTCTAAGTTCTATCACTATGGTTTGTTTCCTCTTGAAGTACCCCATGCAGAGACTGGCGAAAAACACTTTCGTTTGAAAGGGGTTGCCAAGCTTCCAAAAAACTACTAGTTTGCTGAAATCTCAGCAAACATTTTTTCACCAAATCTTGATGATACTTGGTGGTAATGATCAGTTCACTAAGCCCACTTGGCTGCCCAATTTTCACTCTTCTAGGTTCAAGTGTTCGTTTCCAGGAACAGTTTGAATTTGTAGGTTTCACTCTGTTTTCTCCTACATAGATAGCTATGTTTGGAATTCTAAATCAAACACGGTTTGTGCTAGCTCCTTGAAACTTGACCAAATGAAGTAGTTCTAAGTTCCATCTCTATGGTTTGTTTCCTCTTGAAGTACCCCATGCAGAGACTGGCGAAAAACACTTTCGTTGAAATGGATTGCCAAGCTTCCAAAAAACTACTAGTTTGCTGAAATCTCAGCAAACATTTTTTCACCAAATCTTGATGATACTTGGTGGTAATGATCAGTTCACTAATCCCACTTGGCTGCCCAATTTTTATTCTTCTAGGTTGAAGCATCGTTTCCAGTAACAGTCTGAATTTTTAGGTTTCACTCTGTTTTCTCCTACATAGATAGCTGTGTTTGGAATTCTAAATCAAACACGGTTTGTGCTAGCTCCTTGAAACTTGACCAAATGAAGTAGTTCTAAGTTCTATCTCTATGGTTTGTATCCCCTTGAAGTACCCCATGCAGAGACTGGCGAAAACACTTTCGTTTTAAGTGGTTGCCAAGCTTCCAAAAAACTACTAGTTTGCTGAAATCTCAGCAAACATTTTTTCACCAAACCTTGATGATACTTGGTGGTAATGATCAGTTCACTAAGCCCACTTGGCTGCCCAGTTTTTATTCTTCTAGGTTGAAGCATTTGTTTCCAGTTACAGTGTGAAATTTTAGGTTTCACTCTGTTTTCTTTTACATAAATAGCTGTGTTTGGAATTCTAAATCAAACACGTTTTGTGCTAGTCCTTGAAACTTGAGAAAATGAAGTAGTTCTAAGTTCCATCTCTATGGTTTGTTTCCTCTTGAAGTACACCATGCACAGACTAGCGAAAAACACTTTCGTTTGAAAGGGGTTGCCAAGCTTCCAAAAAACTACCAGTTTGCTGAAATCTCAGCAAACATTTTTTCACCAAGTCTTGATGATACTTGGTGGTAATGATCAGTTCACTAAGCCCACTTGGCTGCCCAATTTTCACTCTTCTAGGTTCAAGTGTTCGTTTCCAGTAACAGTTTGAATTTTTAGGTTTCACTCTATTTTCTCCTACATAGATAGTTGTGTTTGGAATTCTAAATCAAACATGGTTTGTGCTAGCTCCTTGAAACTTGACCAAATGAAGTAGTTCTAAGTTCCATCTCTATGGTTTGTTTCCTCTTGAAGTACCCCATGCAGAGACTGGCGAAAAACACTTTCGTTTGAAAGGGGTTGCCAAGCTTCCAAAAAACTACTAGTTTGCTGAAATCTCAGCAAACATTTTTTCACCAAATCTTGATGATACTTGGTGGTAATGATCAGTTCACTAAGCCGACTTGGCTGCCCAATTTTCACTCTTCTATGTTCAAACGTTCGTTTCCAGTAGCAATTTGAATTTTTAGGTTTCACTCTGTTTTCTCCTACATAGATAGTTGTATTTGGAATTCTAAATCAAACATGGTTTGTGCTAGCTCCGTGAAACTTGACCAAATGAAGTAGTTCTAAGTTCTATCTCTATGGTTTGTTTCCTCTTGAAGTACCCCATGCAGAGACTGCCGAAAAACACTTTCCTTTGAAAGGGGTTGCCAAGCTTCCAAAAAACTACTAGTTTGCTGAAATCTCGGCACACATTTTTTCACCAAATCTTGATGATACTTGGTGGTAATGATCAGTTCACTAATCCCAGTTGGCTGCCCAATTTTTATTCTTCTAGGTTGAAGCATCGTTTCCAGTAACAGTCTGAATTTTTAGGTTTCACTCTGTTTTCTCCTACACAGATAGCTGTGTTTGGAATTCTAAATCAAACACGGTTTGTGCTAGCTCCTTGAAACTTGACCAAATGAAGTAGTTCTAAGTTGTATCTCTATGGTTTGTTTCCTCTTGAAGTACCCCATGCAGAGACTGGCGAAAAACACTTTCGTTTGAAAGGGGTTGCCAAGCTTCCAAAAAAACAACTAGTTTGCTGAAATCTCAGCAAACATTTTTTCACCAAATCTTGATGATACTTGGTGGTAATGATCAGTTCACTAAGCCCACTTTGCTGCCCAATTTTCACTCTTCTAGGTTCAAGGGTTCGTTTCCAGTAACAGTTTGAATTTTTAGGTTTCACTCTGTTTTCTCCTACATAGATAGCTGTGTTTGGAATGCTAAATCAAACACGGTTTGTGCTAGCTCCTTGAAACTTGACCAAATGAAGTACTTCTAAGTTCTATCTCTATGGTTTGTTTCCTCTTGAAGTACCCCATGCAGAGACTGGAGAAAAACTCTTTCGTTTGAAAGGGGTTGCCAAGCTTCCAAAAAACTACTAGTTTGCTGAAATCTCAGCAAACATTTTTTCACCAAATCTTGATGATACTTGGTGGTAATGATCAGATCACTAAGCCCACTTGGCTGCCCAATTTTTATTCTTCTAGGTTGAAGCATTCGTTTCCAGTAACAGTTTGAATTTTTAGGTTTCACTCTGTTTTCTCCTACATAGATAGCTGTGTTTGGAATTCTAAATCAAACATGGTTTGTGCTAGCTCCTTGAAACTTGACCAAATGAAGTAGTTCTAAGTTCCATCTCTATGGTTTGTGTCCTCTTGAAGTACCCCATGCAGAGACTGGCGAAAAACACTTCGTTTGAAAGGGCTTGCCAAGCTTCCAAAAAACTACTAGTTTGCTGAAATCTCAGCACACATTTTTTCACCAAATGTTGATGATACTTGGTGGTAATGATCAGTTCACTAATCCCACTTGGCTGCCTAATTTTTATTCTTCTAGGTTGAAGCATTCGTTTCCAGTAACAGTTTGAATTTTTAGGTTTCACTCTGTTTTCTCCTACATAGATAGCTATGTTTGGAATTCTAAATCAAACACGGTTTGTGCTAGCTCCTTGAAACTTGACCAAATGATGTAGTTCTAAGTTCTATCTCTATGGTTTGTTTCCTCTTGAAGTACCCCATGCAGAGACTGGCGAAATACACTTTCGTTTGAAAGGGGTTGCCAAGCTTCCAAAAAACTACCAGTTTACTGAAATCTCAGCAAACATTTTTTCACCAAATCTTGATGATACTTGGTGGTAATGATCAGTTCACTAAGCCCAATGGCTGCCCAATTATCACTCTTCTAGGTTCAAGCATTCGTTTCCATGAACAGTTTGAATTTTTAGGTTTCAGTCTGTTTTCTCCTACATAGATAGCTATGTTTGGAATTCTAAATCAAACACGGTTTGTGCTAGCTCCTTGAAACTTGACCAAATGAAGTAGTTCTAAGTTCCATCTCTATGGTTTGGTTCCTCTTGAAGTACCCCATGCAGAGACTGGCGAAAAACACTTTCGTTTGAAAGGGGTTGCCAAGCTTCCAAAAAACTACTAGTTTGCTGAAATCTCAGCAAACATTTTTCACCAAATCTTGATGATACTTGGTGGTAATGATCAGTTCACTAAGCCCACTTGGCTGCTCAATTTTCACTCTTCTAGGTTCAAGCATTCGTTTCCAGGAACAGTTTGAATTTTTAGGTTTCACTCTGTTTTCTCCTACATAGATAGCTATGTTTGGAATTCTAAATCAAACACGGTTTGTGCTAGCTCCTTGAAACTTGACCAAACGAAGTAGTTCTAAGTTCTATCTCTATGGTTTGTTTCCTCTTGAAGTACCCCATGCAGAGACTGGCGAAAAACACTTTCGTTTGAAAGGGGTTGCCAAGCTTCCAAAAAACTACTAGTTTGCTGAAATCTCAGCAAACATTTTTTCACCAAATCTTGATGATACTTGGTGGTAAAGATCAGTTCACTAATCCCACTTGGCTGCCCAGTTTTTATTCTTCTAGGTTGAAGCATCGTTTCCAGTAACTTTCTGAACTTTTAGGTTTCACTCTGTTTTCTCCTACATAGATAGCTGTGTTTGGAATTCTAAATCAAACACGGTTTGTGCTCGCTCCTTGAAACTTGACAAAATGAAGTAGTTCTAAGTTCTATCTCTATGGTTTGTTTCCTCTTGAAGTACCCCATGCAGAGACTGGCGAAAAACACTTTCGTTTGAAAGGGGTTGCCAAGCTTCCAAAAAACTACTAGTTTGCTGAAAACTCAGCAAATATTTTTTCAGCAAATCTTGATGATACTTGGTGGCAATGATCAGTTCACTAAGCCGACTTGGCTGCCCAATTTTCACTCTTCTATGTTCAAACGTTCGTTTCCAGTAACACTTTGAAATTTTAGGTTTCACTCTGTTTTCTCCTACATAGATAGCTGTGTTTGGAATTCTAAATCAAACACGGTTTGTGCTAGCTCCTTGAAACTTGACCAAATGAAGTAGTTCTAAGTTCTATCTCTATGGTTTGTTTCCTCTTGAAGTACCCCATGCAGAGACTGGCGAAAAACACTTTCGTTTGAAAGGGGTTGCCAAGCTTCCAAAAAACTACTAGTTTGCTGAAATCTCAGCAAACATTTTTTCACCAAATCTTGATGATACTTGGTGGTAATGATCAGTTCACTAAGCCCACTTGGCTGCCCAATTTTCACTCTTCTAGGTTCAAGTGTTCGTTTCCAGGAACAGTTTGAATTTGTAGGTTTCACTCTGTTTTCTCCTACATAGATAGCTATGTTTGGAATTCTAAATCAAACACTGTTTTTGCTAGCTCCTTGAAACTTGACCAAACGAAGTAGTTCTAAGTTCTATCTCTTTGGTTTGTTTCCTCTTGAAGTACCCCATGCAGAGACTGGCGAAAAACACTTTCGTTTGAAAGGGGTTGCCAAGCTTCCAAAAAACTACTAGTTTGCTGAAATCTCAGCAAACATTTTTTCACCAAAACTTGATGATACTTGGTGGTAATGATCAGTTCACTAATCCCACTTGGATGCCCAATTTTTATTCTTCCAGGTTGAAGCACTCGTTTCCAGTAACAGTCTGAATTTTTAGGTTTCACTCTGTTTTCTCCTAAATAGATAGCTGTGTTTGGAATTCTAAATCAAACACGGTTTGTGCTAGCTCCTTGAAACTTGACCAAATGAAGTAGTTCTACGTTCCATCTCTATGGTTTGTTTCCTCTTGAAGTACCCCATGCAGAGACTGGCGAAAAACACTTTCGTTTGAAAGGGATTGCCAACCTTCCAAAAAACTACTAGTTTGCTGAAATCTCAGCAAACATTTTTTCACCAAATCTTGATGATACTTGGTGGTAATGATCAGTTCACTAATCCCACTTGGCTGCCCAATTTTTATTCTTCTAGGTTGAAGCATCGTTTCCAGTAACAGTCTGAATTTTTAGGTTTCACTCTGTTTTCTCCTACATAGATAGCTGTGTTTGGAATTCTAAATCAAACACGGTTTGTGCTAGCTCCTTGAAACTTGACCAAATGAAGTAGTTCTAAGTTCTATCTCTATGGTTTGTATCCCCTTGAAGTACCCCATGCAGAGACTGGCGAAAAACACTTTCGTTTTAAGTGGTTGCCAAGCTTCCAAAAAACTACTAGTTTGCTGAAATCTCAGCAAACATTTTTTCACCAAACCTTGATGATACTTGGTGGTAATGATCAGTTCACTAAGCCCACTTGGCTGCCCAGTTTTTATTCTTCTAGGTTGAAGCATTCGTTTCCAGTAACAGTGTGAAATTTTAGGTTTCACTCTGTTTTCTTTTACATAAATAGCTGTGTTTGGAATTCTAAATCAAACACGTTTTGTGCTAGTCCTTGAAACTTGAGAAAATGAAGTAGTTCTAAGTTCCATCTCTATGGTTTGTTTCCTCTTGAAGTACACCATGCAGAGACTGGCGAAAAACACTTTCGTTTGAAAGGGGTTGCCAAGCTTCCAAAAAACTACCAGTTTGCTGAAATCTCAGCAAACATTTTTTCACCAAGTCTTGATGATACTTGGTGGTAATGATCAGTTCACTAAGCCCACTTGGCTGCCCAATTTTCACTCTTCTAGGTTCAAGTGTTCGTTTCCAGTAACAGTTTGAATATTTAGGTTTCACTCTATTTTCTCCTACATAGATAGTTGTGTTTGGAATTCTAAATCAAACATGGTTTGTGCTAGCTCCTTGAAACTTGACCAAATGAAGTAGTTCTAAGTTCCATCTCTATGGTTTGTTTCCTCTTGAAGTACCCCATGCAGAGACTGGCGAAAAACACTTTCGTTTGAAAGGGGTTGCCAAGCTTCCAAAAAACTACTAGTTTGCTGAAATCTCAGCAAATATTTTTTCACCAAATCTTGATGATACTTGGTGGTAATGATCAGTTCACTAATCCCACTTGGCTGCCCAATTTTCACTCTTCTAGGTTGAAGCATTCATTTCCAGTAACAGTTTGAATTTTTAGGTTTCACTCTGTTTTCTCCTACACAGATAGCTGTGTTTGCAATTCTAAATCAAACACGGTTTGTGCTAGCTCCTTGAAACTTGACCGAATGAAGTAGTTCTAAGTTCTATCTCTATGGTTGTTTCCTCTTGAAGTACCCCATGCAGAGACTGGCGAAAAACACTTTCGTTTGAAAGGGGTTGAGAAAGCTTCCAAAAAACTACTAGTTTGCTGAAATCTCAGCAAACATTTTTTCACCAAATCTTGATGATACTTGGTGGTAATGATCAGTTCACTAAGCCCACTTGGCTGCCCAATTTTCACTCTTCTATGTTCAAACGTTCGTTTCCTGTAGCAATTTGAATTTTTAGGTTTCACTCTGTTTTCTCCTACATAGATAGTTGTGTTTGGAATTCTAAATCAAACATGGTTTGTGCTAGCTCCGTGAAACTTGACCAAATGAAGTAGTTCTAAGTTCTATCTCTATGGTTTGTTTCCTCTTGAAGTACTCCATGCAGAGACTGGCGAAAAACACTTTCGTTTGAAAGGGGTTCCAAGCTTCCAAAAAACTACTAGTTTGCTGAAATCTCAGCAAACATTTTTTCACCAAATCTTGATGATACTTGGTGGTAATGATCAGTTCACTATTCCCACTTGGCTGCCCAATTTTTATTCTTCTAGGATGAAGCATTCGTTTCCAGTAACAGTTTGAATTTTCAGGTTTCACTCTCTTTTATCCTACATAGATAGCTGTGTTTGGAATTCTAAATCACACACGGTTTGTGCTAGCTTCTTTAAACTTGACCAAATGAAGTAGTTCTAAGTTCTATCTCTATGGTTTGTTTCCTCTTGATTTACCCCATCCAGAGACTGGCAAAAAACACTTTCGTTTGAAAGGGGTTGCCAAGCTTCCAAAAAACTACTAGTTTGCTGAAATCTCAGCAAACATTTTTTCACCAAATCTTGATGATACTTGGTGGTAATGATCAGTTCACTAATCCCACTTGGCTGCCCAATTTTTATTCTTCTAGGTTGAAGCATCGTTTCCAGTAACAGTCTGAATTTTTAGGTTTCACTCTGTTTTCTCCTACACAGATAGCTGTGTTTGGAATTCTAAATCAAACACGGTTTGTGCTAGCTCCTTGAAACTTGACCAAATGAAGTAGTTCTAAGTTCTATCTCTATGGTTTGTTTCCTCTTGAAGTACCCCATGCAGAGACTGGCGAAAAACACTTTCGTTTGAAAGGGGTTGCCAAGCTTCCAAAAAACTACTAGTTTGCTGAAATCTCAGCAAACATTTTTCACCAAATCTTGATGATACTTGGTGGTAATGATCAGTTCACTAAGCCCACTTGGCTGCTCAATTTTCACTCTTCTAGGTTCAAGCATTCGTTTCCAGGAACAGTTTGAATTTTTAGGTTTCACTCTGTTTTCTCCTACATAGATAGCTATGTTTGGAATTCTAAATCAAACACGGTTTGTGCTAGCTCCTTGAAACTTGACCAAACGAAGTAGTTCTAAGTTCTATCTCTATGGTTTGTTTCCTCTTGAAGTACCCCATGCAGAGACTGGCGAAAAACACTTTCGTTTGAAAGGGGTTGCCAAGCTTCCAAAAAACTACTAGTTTGCTGAAATCTCAGCAAACATTTTTTCACCAAATCTTGATGATACTTGGTGGTAAAGATCAGTTCACTAATCCCACTTGGCTGCCCAGTTTTTATTCTTCTAGGTTGAAGCATCGTTTCCAGTAACTTTCTGAACTTTTAGGTTTCACTCTGTTTTCTCCTACATAGATAGCTGTGTTTGGAATTCTAAATCAAACACGGTTTGTGCTCGCTCCTTGAAACTTGACAAAATGAAGTAGTTCTAAGTTCTATCTCTATGGTTTGTTTCCTCTTGAAGTACCCCATGCAGAGACTGGCGAAAAACACTTTCGTTTGAAAGGGGTTGCCAAGCTTCCAAAAAACTACTAGTTTGCTGAAATCTCAGCAAATATTTTTTCAGCAAATCTTGATGATACTTGGTGGCAATGATCAGTTCACTAAGCCGACTTGGCTGCCCAATTTTCACTCTTCTATGTTCAAACGTTCGTTTCCAGTAACACTTTGAAATTTTAGGTTTCACTCTGTTTTCTCCTACATAGATAGCTGTGTTTTGAATTCTAAATCAAACACGGTTTGTGCTAGCTCCTTGAAACTTGACCAAATGAAGTAGTTCTAAGTTCTATCTCTATGGTTTGTTTCCTCTTGAAGTACCCCATGCAGAGACTGGCGAAAAACACTTTCGTTTGAAAGGGGTTGCCAAGCTTCCAAAAAACTACTAGTTTGCTGAAATCTCAGCAAACATTTTTTCACCAAATCTTGATGATACTTGGTGGTAATGATCAGTTCACTAAGCCCACTTGGCTGCATAATTTTCACTCTTCTAGGTTCAAGTGTTCGTTTCCAGGAACAGTTTGAATTTGTAGGTTTCACTCTGTTTTCTCCTACATAGATAGCTATGTTTGGAATTCTAAATCAAACACGGTTTGTGCTAGCTCCTTGAAACTTGACCAAACGAAGTAGTTCTAAGTTCTATCTCTTTGGTTTGTTTCCTCTTGAAGTACCCCATGCAGAGACTGGCGAAAAACACTTTTGTTTGAAAGGGGTTGCCAAGCTTCCAAAAAACTACTAGTTTGCTGAAATCTCAGCAAACATTTTTTCACCAAAACTTGATGATACTTGGTGGTAATGATCAGTTCACTAATCCCACTTGGATGCCCAATTTTTATTCTTCCAGGTTGAAGCACTCGTTTCCAGTAACAGTCTGAATTTTTAGGTTTCACTCTGTTTTCTCCTAAATAGATAGCTGTGTTTGGAATTCTAAATCAAACACGGTTTGTGCTAGCTCCTTGAAACTTGACCAAATGAAGTAGTTCTACGTTCCATCTCTATGGTTTGTTTCCTCTTGAAGTACCCCATGCAGAGACTGGCGAAAAACACTTTCGTTTGAAAGGGATTGCCAACCTTCCAAAAAACTACTAGTTTGCTGAAATCTCAGCAAACATTTTTTCACCAAATCTTGATGATACTTGGTGGTAATGATCAGTTCACTAATCCCACTTGGCTGCCCAATTTTTATTCTTCTAGGTTGAAGCATCGTTTCCAGTAACAGTCTGAATTTTTAGGTTTCACTCTGTTTTCTCCTACATAGATAGCTGTGTTTGGAATTCTAAATCAAACACGGTTTGTGCTAGCTCCTTGAAACTTGACCAAATGAAGTAGTTCTAAGTTCTATCTCTATGGTTTGTATCCCCTTGAAGTACCCCATGCAGAGACTGGCGAAAAACACTTTCGTTTTAAGTGGTTGCCAAGCTTCCAAAAAACTACTAGTTTGCTGAAATCTCAGCAAACATTTTTTCACCAAACCTTGATGATACTTGGTGGTAATGATCAGTTCACTAAGCCCACTTGGCTGCCCAGTTTTTATTCTTCTAGGTTGAAGCATTCGTTTCCAGTAACAGTGTGAAATTTTAGCTTTCACTCTGTTTTCTTTTACATAAATAGCTGTGTTTGGAATTCTAAATCAAACACGTTTTGTGCTAGTCCTTGAAACTTGAGAAAATGAAGTAGTTCTAAGTTCCATCTCTATGGTTTGTTTCCTCTTGAAGTACACCATGCAGAGACTGGCGAAAAACACTTTCGTTTGAAAGGGGTTGCCAAGCTTCCAAAAAACTACCAGTTTGCTGAAATCTCAGCAAACATTTTTTCACCAAGTCTTGATGATACTTGGTGGTAATGATCAGTTCACTAATCCCACTTGGCTGCCCAATTTTCACTCTTCTAGGTTGAAGCATTCATTTCCAGTAACAGTTTGAATTTTTAGGTTTCACTCTGTTTTCTCCTACACAGATAGCTGTGTTTGCAATTCTAAATCAAACACGGTTTGTGCTAGCTCCTTGAAACTTGACCGAATGAAGTAGTTCTAAGTTCTATCTCTATGGTTGTTTCCTCTTGAAGTACCCCATGCAGAGACTGGCGAAAAACACTTTCGTTTGAAAGGGGTTGCCAAGCTTCCAAAAAACTACTAGTTTGCTGAAATCTCAGCAAACATTTTTCACCAAATCTTGATGATACTTGGTGGTAATGATCAGTTCACTAAGCCCACTTGGCTGCTCAATTTTCACTCTTCTAGGTTCAAGCATTCGTTTCCAGGAACAGTTTGAATTTTTAGGTTTCACTCTGTTTTCTCCTACATAGATAGCTATGTTTGGAATTCTAAATCAAACACGGTTTGTGCTAGCTCCTTGAAACTTGACCAAACGAAGTAGTTCTAAGTTCTATCTCTATGGTTTGTTTCCTCTTGAAGTACCCCATGCAGAGACTGGCGAAAAACACTTTCGTTTGAAAGGGGTTGCCAAGCTTCCAAAAAACTACTAGTTTGCTGAAATCTCAGCAAACATTTTTTCACCAAATCTTGATGATACTTGGTGGTAAAGATCAGTTCACTAATCCCACTTGGCTGCCCAGTTTTTATTCTTCTAGGTTGAAGCATCGTTTCCAGTAACTTTCTGAACTTTTAGGTTTCACTCTGTTTTCTCCTACATAGATAGCTGTGTTTGGAATTCTAAATCAAACACGGTTTGTGCTCGCTCCTTGAAACTTGACAAAATGAAGTAGTTCTAAGTTCTATCTCTATGGTTTGTTTCCTCTTGAAGTACCCCATGCAGAGACTGGCGAAAAACACTTTCGTTTGAAAGGGGTTGCCAAGCTTCCAAAAAACTACTAGTTTGCTGAAATCTCAGCAAATATTTTTTCAGCAAATCTTGATGATACTTGGTGGCAATGATCAGTTCACTAAGCCGACTTGGCTGCCCAATTTTCACTCTTCTATGTTCAAACGTTCGTTTCCAGTAACACTTTGAAATTTTAGGTTTCACTCTGTTTTCTCCTACATAGATAGCTGTGTTTTGAATTCTAAATCAAACACGGTTTGTGCTAGCTCCTTGAAACTTGACCAAATGAAGTAGTTCTAAGTTCTATCTCTATGGTTTGTTTCCTCTTGAAGTACCCCATGCAGAGACTGGCGAAAAACACTTTCGTTTGAAAGGGGTTGCCAAGCTTCCAAAAAACTACTAGTTTGCTGAAATCTCAGCAAACATTTTTTCACCAAATCTTGATGATACTTGGTGGTAATGATCAGTTCACTAAGCCCACTTGGCTGCATAATTTTCACTCTTCTAGGTTCAAGTGTTCGTTTCCAGGAACAGTTTGAATTTGTAGGTTTCACTCTGTTTTCTCCTACATAGATAGCTATGTTTGGAATTCTAAATCAAACACGGTTTGTGCTAGCTCCTTGAAACTTGACCAAACGAAGTAGTTCTAAGTTCTATCTCTTTGGTTTGTTTCCTCTTGAAGTACCCCATGCAGAGACTGGCGAAAAACACTTTTGTTTGAAAGGGGTTGCCAAGCTTCCAAAAAACTACTAGTTTGCTGAAATCTCAGCAAACATTTTTTCACCAAAACTTGATGATACTTGGTGGTAATGATCAGTTCACTAATCCCACTTGGATGCCCAATTTTTATTCTTCCAGGTTGAAGCACTCGTTTCCAGTAACAGTCTGAATTTTTAGGTTTCACTCTGTTTTCTCCTAAATAGATAGCTGTGTTTGGAATTCTAAATCAAACACGGTTTGTGCTAGCTCCTTGAAACTTGACCAAATGAAGTAGTTCTACGTTCCATCTCTATGGTTTGTTTCCTCTTGAAGTACCCCATGCAGAGACTGGCGAAAAACACTTTCGTTTGAAAGGGATTGCCAACCTTCCAAAAAACTACTAGTTTGCTGAAATCTCAGCCAACATTTTTTCACCAAATCTTGATGATACTTGGTGGTAATGATCAGTTCACTAATCCCACTTGGCTGCCCAATTTTTATTCTTCTAGGTTGAAGCATCGTTTCCAGTAACAGTCTGAATTTTTAGGTTTCACTCTGTTTTCTCCTACATAGATAGCTGTGTTTGGAATTCTAAATCAAACACGGTTTGTGCTAGCTCCTTGAAACTTGACCAAATGAAGTAGTTCTAAGTTCTATCTCTATGGTTTGTATCCCCTTGAAGTACCCCATGCAGAGACTGGCGAAAAACACTTTCGTTTTAAGTGGTTGCCAAGCTTCCAAAAAACTACTAGTTTGCTGAAATCTCAGCAAACATTTTTTCACCAAACCTTGATGATACTTGGTGGTAATGATCAGTTCACTAAGCCCACTTGGCTGCCCAGTTTTTATTCTTCTAGGTTGAAGCATTCGTTTCCAGTAACAGTGTGAAATTTTAGCTTTCACTCTGTTTTCTTTTACATAAATAGCTGTGTTTGGAATTCTAAATCAAACACGTTTTGTGCTAGTCCTTGAAACTTGAGAAAATGAAGTAGTTCTAAGTTCCATCTCTATGGTTTGTTTCCTCTTGAAGTACACCATGCAGAGACTGGCGAAAAACACTTTCGTTTGAAAGGGGTTGCCAAGCTTCCAAAAAACTACCAGTTTGCTGAAATCTCAGCAAACATTTTTTCACCAAGTCTTGATGATACTTGGTGGTAATGATCAGTTCACTAATCCCACTTGGCTGCCCAATTTTCACTCTTCTAGGTTGAAGCATTCATTTCCAGTAACAGTTTGAATTTTTAGGTTTCACTCTGTTTTCTCCTACACAGATAGCTGTGTTTGCAATTCTAAATCAAACACGGTTTGTGCTAGCTCCTTGAAACTTGACCGAATGAAGTAGTTCTAAGTTCTATCTCTATGGTTGTTTCCTCTTGAAGTACCCCATGCAGAGACTGGCGAAAAACACTTTCGTTTGAAAGGGGTTGCCAAGCTTCCAAAAAACTACTAGTTTGCTGAAATCTCAGCAAACATTTTTCACCAAATCTTGATGATACTTGGTGGTAATGATCAGTTCACTAAGCCCACTTGGCTGCTCAATTTTCACTCTTCTAGGTTCAAGCATTCGTTTCCAGGAACAGTTTGAATTTTTAGGTTTCACTCTGTTTTCTCCTACATAGATAGCTATGTTTGGAATTCTAAATCAAACACGGTTTGTGCTAGCTCCTTGAAACTTGACCAAACGAAGTAGTTCTAAGTTCTATCTCTATGGTTTGTTTCCTCTTGAAGTACCCCATGCAGAGACTGGCGAAAAACACTTTCGTTTGAAAGGGGTTGCCAAGCTTCCAAAAAACTACTAGTTTGCTGAAATCTCAGCAAACATTTTTTCACCAAATCTTGATGATACTTGGTGGTAAAGATCAGTTCACTAATCCCACTTGGCTGCCCAGTTTTTATTCTTCTAGGTTGAAGCATCGTTTCCAGTAACTTTCTGAACTTTTAGGTTTCACTCTGTTTTCTCCTACATAGATAGCTGTGTTTGGAATTCTAAATCAAACACGGTTTGTGCTCGCTCCTTGAAACTTGACAAAATGAAGTAGTTCTAAGTTCTATCTCTATGGTTTGTTTCCTCTTGAAGTACCCCATGCAGAGACTGGCGAAAAACACTTTCGTTTGAAAGGGGTTGCCAAGCTTCCAAAAAACTACTAGTTTGCTGAAATCTCAGCAAATATTTTTTCAGCAAATCTTGATGATACTTGGTGGCAATGATCAGTTCACTAAGCCGACTTGGCTGCCCAATTTTCACTCTTCTATGTTCAAACGTTCGTTTCCAGTAACACTTTGAAATTTTAGGTTTCACTCTGTTTTCTCCTACATAGATAGCTGTGTTTTGAATTCTAAATCAAACACGGTTTGTGCTAGCTCCTTGAAACTTGACCAAATGAAGTAGTTCTAAGTTCTATCTCTATGGTTTGTTTCCTCTTGAAGTACCCCATGCAGAGACTGGCGAAAAACACTTTCGTTTGAAAGGGGTTGCCAAGCTTCCAAAAAACTACTAGTTTGCTGAAATCTCAGCAAACATTTTTTCACCAAATCTTGATGATACTTGGTGGTAATGATCAGTTCACTAAGCCCACTTGGCTGCATAATTTTCACTCTTCTAGGTTCAAGTGTTCGTTTCCAGGAACAGTTTGAATTTGTAGGTTTCACTCTGTTTTCTCCTACATAGATAGCTATGTTTGGAATTCTAAATCAAACACGGTTTGTGCTAGCTCCTTGAAACTTGACCAAACGAAGTAGTTCTAAGTTCTATCTCTTTGGTTTGTTTCCTCTTGAAGTACCCCATGCAGAGACTGGCGAAAAACACTTTTGTTTGAAAGGGGTTGCCAAGCTTCCAAAAAACTACTAGTTTGCTGAAATCTCAGCAAACATTTTTTCACCAAAACTTGATGATACTTGGTGGTAATGATCAGTTCACTAATCCCACTTGGATGCCCAATTTTTATTCTTCCAGGTTGAAGCACTCGTTTCCAGTAACAGTCTGAATTTTTAGGTTTCACTCTGTTTTCTCCTAAATAGATAGCTGTGTTTGGAATTCTAAATCAAACACGGTTTGTGCTAGCTCCTTGAAACTTGACCAAATGAAGTAGTTCTACGTTCCATCTCTATGGTTTGTTTCCTCTTGAAGTACCCCATGCAGAGACTGGCGAAAAACACTTTCGTTTGAAAGGGATTGCCAACCTTCCAAAAAACTACTAGTTTGCTGAAATCTCAGCAAACATTTTTTCACCAAATCTTGATGATACTTGGTGGTAATGATCAGTTCACTAATCCCACTTGGCTGCCCAATTTTTATTCTTCTAGGTTGAAGCATCGTTTCCAGTAACAGTCTGAATTTTTAGGTTTCACTCTGTTTTCTCCTACATAGATAGCTGTGTTTGGAATTCTAAATCAAACACGGTTTGTGCTAGCTCCTTGAAACTTGACCAAATGAAGTAGTTCTAAGTTCTATCTCTATGGTTTGTATCCCCTTGAAGTACCCCATGCAGAGACTGGCGAAAAACACTTTCGTTTTAAGTGGTTGCCAAGCTTCCAAAAAACTACTAGTTTGCTGAAATCTCAGCAAACATTTTTTCACCAAACCTTGATGATACTTGGTGGTAATGATCAGTTCACTAAGCCCACTTGGCTGCCCAGTTTTTATTCTTCTAGGTTGAAGCATTCGTTTCCAGTAACAGTGTGAAATTTTAGGTTTCACTCTGTTTTCTTTTACATAAATAGCTGTGTTTGGAATTCTAAATCAAACACGTTTTGTGCTAGTCCTTGAAACTTGAGAAAATGAAGTAGTTCTAAGTTCCATCTCTATGGTTTGTTTCCTCTTGAAGTACACCATGCAGAGACTGGCGAAAAACACTTTCGTTTGAAAGGGGTTGCCAAGCTTCCAAAAAACTACCAGTTTGCTGAAATCTCAGCAAACATTTTTTCACCAAGTCTTGATGATACTTGGTGGTAATGATCAGTTCACTAATCCCACTTGGCTGCCCAATTTTCACTCTTCTAGGTTGAAGCATTCATTTCCAGTAACAGTTTGAATTTTTAGGTTTCACTCTGTTTTCTCCTACACAGATAGCTGTGTTTGCAATTCTAAATCAAACACGGTTTGTGCTAGCTCCTTGAAACTTGACCGAATGAAGTAGTTCTAAGTTCTATCTCTATGGTTGTTTCCTCTTGAAGTACCCCATGCAGAGACTGGCGAAAAACACTTTCGTTTGAAAGGGGTTGCCAAGCTTCCAAAAAACTACTAGTTTGCTGAAATCTCAGTAAACATTTTTTCACCAAATCTTGATGATACTTGGTGGTAATGATCAGTTCACTAAGCCCACTTGGCTGCCCTATTTTCACTCTTCTATGTGCAAGCGTTCGTTTCCGGTAACACTTGAATTTTTATTTTTCACTCTGTTTCTCCTGCATAGATAGTTGTGTTTGGAATTGTAAATCAAACACGGTTTGTGCTAGCTCCTTGAAACTTGACCAAATGAAGTAGTTCTAAGTTCTATCTCTATGGTTATTTCCTCTTGAAGTACCCCATGCAGAGACTGGCGAAAAACACTTGGAAGTCTAAATCAATCACGGTTTGTGCTAGCTCCTTGAAACTTGACAAAATAAAGTAGTTCTGAGTTCTGTCTTTGTGGTTTGTTTCCTCTTGAATTACGCCAAGCAGAGACTGCCGAAAGACCCTTTCATTTCAAAGGTGTGCCAAGCTTCCAAAAAACTACTGGATTTCTGAAATCTCGGCAAGTATTTTTTCACCCAATCTAGATGATTCTCTGTGGTAATGATCAGTTCACTAAGTCCACTTGGCTGACCAATATTCACTCTTCTAGGATGAAGCGTTCGTTACCAGTAACAGTTTGAGTTTTTACGTTTCACTCTGTTTTCTCCCATATAGATAGATGTGTTTGGAATTCTGAATCAAACACGGTTTGTGTTAGCTCCTTGAAACTTGACAAAATAAAGTAGTTCTGACTTCTGTCTTTGTGGTTTGTTTCCTCTTGAATTACCCCAAGCAGAGACTGCCGAAAGACCCTTTCATTTCAAAGGTGTGCCATGCTTCCAAGAAAGTACTGGTTTTCTGAAATCTCTGCAAATTTTTTTTCACCCAATCTTCATGATTCTCTGTGGTAATGATCAATTCAATGAGTCCACTTAGCTGCCCAATTTTCATTCTTCTTGCTTGAAGCGTTCGTTTCCAGTGACACTTTGAAATTTTTTGTTTCACTCTGTTTTCTCCTATATAGATAGATGTGTTTGGAACTCTAAATCAAACACGGTTTGTGCTAACTTTTTGAAACTTCACAAAATAAAGTAGTTCTAAGTTCTGTCTCCATGGTTTGTTTCCTTTGAAGTAGCCACAAGCAGAGACTGCGTAAGACACTTTCATTGGAAAGCTGTGAAAAGCTTCCAAAAAACTACTGGTTTTCTGAATAGTCGGCAAATATTTTTTAATCCGATCCTGATGACTCTTGTGGTAATGATCAGTTCTCTAAGTCCTCTTAGCTGCCCAATATTCACTCTTCTAGGATGAAGCGTTCGTTACCAGTAACAGTTTGAGTTTTTAGGTTTCACTCTGTTTCTCCTATATAGATAGATGTGTTTGGAAGTCTAAATCAAACACGGTTTGTGCTAGCTCCTTTAAACTTGACAAAATAAAGTAGTTCTGAGTTCTGTCTTTGTGGTTTGTTTCCTCTTGAATTACCCCAAGCAGAGACTGCCGAAAGACACTTTCATTTCAAAGGTGTGCCAAGCTTCCAAAAAGTACTGGTTTTCTGAAATCTCGGCAAATTTTTTTTCACCCAATCTTCATGATTCTCTGTGGTAATGATCAATTCAATGAGTCCACTTAGCTGCCCAATTTTCATTCTTCTTGCTTGAAGCGTTCGTTTCCAGTGACACTTTGAAATTTTAGGTTTCACTCTGTTTTCTTCTATATAGATAGATGTGTTTGGAACTCTAAATCAAACACGGTTTGTCTAGCTTTTTGAAACTTCACAAAATAAAGTAGTTCTAAGTTCTGTCTCTATGGTTTGTTTCCTTTGAAGTAGCCACAAGCAGAGACTGCGTAAGACACTTTCATTGGAAAGATGTGCTAAGCTTCCAAAAAACTACTGGTTTTCTGAATAGTCGGCAAATATTTTTTAATCCGATGCTCATGACTCTTGTGGTAATGATCAGTTCACTAAGTCCACTTATCTGCAAAATATTCACTCTTCTAGGATGAAGCGTTCGTTACCAGTAACAGTTTGAGTTTTTACGTTTCACTCTGTTTTCTCCCATATAGATAGATGTGTTTGGAACTCTGAATCAAACACGGTTTGTGCTAGCTCCCTGAAACTTGACAAAATAAAGTAGTTCTAAGTTCTATGTCTATGGTTTGTTTCCTATTGTAGTACCCCAACAGAGACTGCCGAAAAACACTTTCATTTCAAAGGTGTGCCAAGCTTCCAAAAAACTACTGGATTTCTGAAATCTCTGCAAATATTTTTTCACCCAATCTAGATGATTCTCTGTGGTAATGATCAGTTCACTAAGTCCACTTAGCTGCCCAATTTTCACTCTTCTTGCTTGAAGCGTTCGTTTCCAGTAACACTTCGAATTTTTAGGTTTCACTCTGTTTTCTCCTATATAGATAGATGTGTTTGGAAGTGTAAATCAAACACGGTTTGTGCGAGCTCCTTGATACTTGAAAAAATAAAGTAGTTCTGAGTTCTGTCTTTGTGGTTTGTTTCCTCTTGAATTACCCCAAGCAGAGACTGCCGAAAGACACTTTCATTTCAAAGGTGTGCCAAGCTTCCCAAAAACTACTGGATTTCTGAAATCTCGGCAAATATTTATTCACCCCATCTAGATGATTCTCTGTGGTAATGATCAGTTCACTAAGTCCACTTAGCTGCCCAATTTTCACTCTTCCTGCTTGAAGCCTTCGTTTCCAGTAACACTTCGAATTTTTAGGTTTCACTCTATTTCCTCCTATATAGATAGATGTGTTTGGAAGTCTAAATCAAACACGTATTGAGCTAGCTCCGTGAAACTTGACAAAAGAAAGTAGTTCTGAGTTCTGTCTTTGTGGTTTGTTTCCTCTTGAATTATCCCAAGCAGAGACTGCCAAAAGACACTTTCATTTCAAAGGTGTGCCAAGCTTCCAAAAAAGTACTGGTTTTCTGAAATCTCGGCAAATTTTTTTTCACCCATTCTTCTTGATTCTCTGTGGTAATGATCAATTCAATAAGTCCACTTAGCTGCACAATTTTCATTCTTCTTGCTTGAATCGTTCGTTTCCAGTGACACTTTGAATTTTTAGGTTTCACTCTGTTTTCTCCTATATAGATAGATGTGTTTGGACCTCTAAATCAAACACGTTTGTGCTAGCTTTTTGAAACTTCACAAAATAAAGTAGTTCTAAGTTCTGTCTCTATGGTTTCTTTCCTCTTGAAGTAGCCACAAGCAGAGACTGCGTAAGACACTTTCATTGGAAAGGTGTGCCAAGCTTCCATAAAACTATTGGTTTTCTGAAATCTCGGGAAATTTTTTTTCACCCAATCTAGATGATTCTCTGTTGTAATGAGCAGTTCACAAAGTCCACTTAGCTGCACAATTTTCACTCTTCTTGCTTGAAGCGTTCGTTTCCAGTAACACTTCGAATTTTTAGGTTTCACTCTATTTCCTCCTATATAGATAGATGTGTTTGGAAGTCTAAATCAAACACGGATTGTGCTAGCTCCTTGAAACTTGACAAAATAAAGTAGTTCTAACTTCTGTCTTTGTGGTTTGTTTCCTCTTGAATTACCCCAAGCAGAGACTGCCGAAAGACACTTTCATTTCAAAGGTGTGCCAAGCTTCCAAAAAAGTACTGGTTTTCTGAAATCTCGGCAAATTTTTTTTCACCCAATCTTCATGATTCTCTGTGGTAATGATCAATTCAATAAGTCCACTTAGCTGCCCAATTTTCATTCTTCTTGCTTGAAGCGTTCGTTTCCAGTGACACTTTGAATTTTTAGGTTTCACTCTGTTTTCTCCCATATAGATAGATGTGTTTGGAACTCTGAATCAAACACGGTTTGTGCTAGCTCCTTGAAACTTGACAAAATAAAGTAGTTCTAAGTTCTATGTCTATGGTTTGTTTCCTCTTGACGTACCCCAACAGAGACTGCCGAAAGACACTTTCATTTCAAAGGTGTGCCAAGCTTCCAAAAAACTACTGGATTTCTGAAATCTCGGCAAATATTTTTTCACCCCATCTAGATGATTCTCTGTGGTAATGATCAGTTCACTAAGTCCACTTAGCTGCCCAATTTTCACTCTTCCTGCTTGAAGCGTTCGTTTCCAGTGACACTTTGAATTTTTAGGTTTCACTCTGTTTTCTCCCATATAGATAGATGTGTTTGGAACTCTAAATCAAACACGGTTTGTGCTAGCTTTTTGAAACTTCACAAAATAAAGTAGTTCTAAGTTCTGTCTCTATGGTTTGTTTCCTCTTGAAGTAGCCACAAGCAGAGACTGCGTAAGACACTTTCATTGGAAAGGTGTGCCAAGCTTCCAAAAATCTACTGGTTTTCTGAATAGTCGGCAAATATTTTTTCATCCGATCCTGATGATTCTTGTGGTAATGATCAGTTCACTAAGTCCACTTAGCTGCCCAATATTCACTCTTCTAGGATGAAGCGTTCGTTACCAGTAACAGTTTGAGTTTTTACGTTTCACTCTGTTTTCTCCCATATAGATAGATGTGTTTCGAACTCTGAATCAAACATGGTTTGTGTTAGCTCCTTGAAACTTGACAAAATAAAGTAGTTCTAAGTTCTATCTCTATGGTTTGTTTCCTCTTGAAGTACCCCAACAGAGACTGCGAAAGACACTTTCAGTTCAAAGGTGTGCCAAGCTTCCAAAAAACTGCTGGATTTCTGAAGTCTCGGCAAATATTTTTCACTCAATCTAGATGATTCTCTGTGGTAATGATCAGTTCACAAATTCCACTTAGCTGCCCAATTTTCACTCTTCTTGCTTGAAGCGTTCGTTTCAAGTAACACTTCGAATTTTTAGCTTTCACTCCTTTTCCTCCTATATAGATAGATGTGGTTGGAAGTCTAAATCAAACACTGTTTGTGCTAGCTTTTTGAAACTTGACTAAATAATGTAGTTCTAAGTTCTGTCTTTGTGGTTTGTTTCCTCATGAATTACCCCAAGCAGAGACTGCCGAAAGACACTTTCATTTCAAAGGTGTGCCAAGCTTCCAAAAAAGTACTGGTTTTCTGAAATCTCGGCAAATTTTTTTTCACCCAATCTTCATAATTCTCAGTGGTAATGATCAATTCAATGAGTCCACTTAGCTGCCCAATTTTTATGCTTCTTGCTTGAAGCGTTCGTTTCCAGTGACACTTTCAATTTTTAGGATTCACTCTGTTTTCTCCTAAATAGATAGATGTGTTTGGAACTCTAAATCAAACACCGTGTGTGCTAGCTTTTTGAAACTTCACAAAATAAAGTAGTTCTAAGTTTTGTCTCTATGGTTGTTTTCTCTTGAAGTAGCCACAAGCAGAGACTGCGTAAGACACTTTCATTGGAAAGGTGTGCCACCTTCCAAAAAACTACTGCTTTTTTGAATATTCGGCAAATATTTTTTCATCCGATCCTGATGATTCTTGTGGTAATGATCAGTTCACTAAGTCCACTTAGCTGCCCAATATTCACTCTTCTAGGATGAGGCGTTTGTTACCAGTAACAGTTTGAGTTTTTACGTTTCACTCTGTTTTCTCCCATGGAGATAGATGTGTTTGGATCTTTGAAACAAACACGGTTTGTGCTAGCTCCTTGAAACTTGACTAAATAAAGTAGTTCTAAGTTCTATTTCTATGGTTTGTTTCCTCTTGTAGTACCCCAACAGAGACTGCCGAAGACACTTTCATTTCAAAGGTGTGCCAACTTCCAAAAAACTACTGGATTTCTGAAATCTCGGCAAATATTTTTTCACCCAATCTAGATGATTCTCTGTGGTAATGATCAGTTCACTAAGTCCACTTAGCTGCCCAATTATCACTCTTCTTGCTTGAAGCGTTCGTTTCCAGTAACACTTCGAATTTTTAGGTTTCACTCTATTTCCTCCTATATAGATAGATGTGTTTGGAAGTCTAAATCAAACACGGATTGAGCTAGCTCCTTGAAACTTGACAAAATAAAGTAGTTCTGAGTTCTGTCTTTGTGGTTTGTTTCCTCTTGAATTACCCCAAGCAGAGACTGCCGAAAGACACTTTCATTTCAAAGGTGTGCCAAGCTTCCAAAAAAGTACTGGTTTTCTGAAATCTCGGCAAATTTTTTTTCACCCAATCTTCATGATTCTCTGTGGTAATGATCAATTCAATAAGTCCACTTAGCTGCCCAATTTTCATTCTTCTTGCTTGAAGCGTTCGTTTCCAGTGACACTTTGAATTTTTAGGTTTCACTCTATTTCCTCCTATATAGATAGATGTGTTTGGACCTCTAAATCAAACACGGTTTGTGCTAGCTTTTTGAAACTTCACAAAATAAAGTAGTTCTAAGTTCTGTCTCTATGGTTTCTTTCCTCTTGAAGTAGCCCCAAGCAGAGACTGCGTAAGACACTTTCATTGGAAAGTTGTGCCAAGCTTCCATAAAACTACTGGTTTTCCAAAATCTCGGCAAATTTTTTTTCACCCAATCTTCATGATTCTCTGTGGTAATGATCAATTCAATAAGTCCACTTAGCTGCCCAATTTTCATTCTTCTTGCTTGAAGCGTTCGTTTCCAGTGACACTTTAAAATTTTAGGTTTCACTCTGTTTTCTCCTATATAGATAGTTGTGTTTGGACCTCTAAATCAAACACGGTTTGTGCTAGCTTTTTGAAACTTCACAAAATAAAGTAGTTCTAAGTTCTGTCTCTATGGTTTCTTTCCTTTTGAAGTAGCCACAAGCAGAGACTGCGTAAGACACTTTCATTGGAAAGGTGTGCCAAGCTTCCAAAAAACTACTGGTTTTCCGAATAGTCGGCAAATATTTTTTCATCCGATCCTGATGATTCTTGTCGTAACTATTAGTTCACAAAGTCCACTTAGCAGCCCAATATTCACTCTTCTAGGATGAAGCGTTCGTTACCAGTAACAGTTGGAGTTTTTACGTTTCACTCTGTTTTCTCCCATATAGATAGATGTGTTTGGAACTCTGAATCAAACACGGTTTGTGCTAGCTCCTTGAAACTTGAAAAAATAAAGTAGTTCTAAGTTCTATGTCTATGGTTTGTTTCCTCTTGTAGTACCCCAACAGAGACTGCCGAAAGACACTTTCATTTCAAAGGTGTGCCAAGCTTCCAAAAAACTACTGGATTTCTGAAATCTCGGCAAATATTTTTTCACCCAATCTAGATGATTCTCTGTGGTAATGGTCTGTTCACTAAGTCCACTTAGCTGCCCAATTTTCACTCTTCTTGCTTGAAGCGTTCGTTTCCAGTTACAATTCGAATTTTTAGGTTTCACTCTATTTCCTCCTATATAGATAGATGTGTTTGAAAGTCTAAATCAAACACGGTTTGAGCTAGCTCCTTGAAACCTGACAAAATAAAGTAGTTCTAAGTTCTGTATTTGTGGTTTGTTTCCTCTTGAATTACCCCAAGCAGAGACTGCCGAAAGACACTTTTTATTTCAAAGGTGTGCCAAGCTTCCAAAAAAGTACTGGTTTTCTGAAATCTCGGCAAATTTTTTTTCACCCAATCTTCATGATTCTCTGTGGTAATGATCAATTCAATAAGTCCACTTAGCTGCCCAATTTTTATTCTTCTTGCTTGAAGCGTTCGTTTCCAGTGACACTTTCAATTTTTAGGATTCACTCTGTTTTCTCCTAAATAGATAGATGTGTTTGGAACTCTAAATCAAACACCGTGTGTGCTAGCTTTTTGAAACTTCACAAAATAAAGTAGTTCTAAGTTTTGTCTCTATGGTTTGTTTCCTCTTGAAGTAGCCACAAGCAGAGACTGCCTAAGACACTTTCATTGGAAAGGTGTGCCAAGCTTCCAAAAAACTACTGCTTTTTTGAATATTCGGCAAATATTTTTTCATCCGATCCTGATGATTCTTGTGGTAATGATCAGTTCACTAAGTCCACTTAGCTGCCCAATATTCACTCTTCTAGGATGAGGCGTTTGTTACCAGTAACAGTTTGAGTTTTTACGTTTCACTCTGTTTTCTCCCATGGAGATAGTTGTGTTTGGATCTTTGAAACAAACACGGTTTGTGCGAGCTCCTTGAAACTTGACAAAATACAGTAGTTCTAAGTTCTATTTCTATGGTTTGTTTCCTCTTGTAGTTCCCCAACAGAGACTGCCGAAGACACTTTCATTTCAAAGGTGTGCCAACTTCCAAAAAACTACTGGATTTCTGAAATCTCGGCAAATATTTTTTCACCCAATCTAGATGATTCTCTGTGGTATTGATCAGTTCACTAAGTCCACTTAGCTGCCCAATTTTCACTCTTCTTGCTTGAAGCGTTCGTTTCCAGTAACACTTCTAATTTTTAGGTTTCACTCTATTTCCTCCTATATAGATAGATGTGTTTGGAAGTCTAAATCAAACACGGATTGAGCTAGCTCCTTGAAACTTGACAAAAGAAAGTAGTTCTGAGTTCTGTCTTTGTGGTTTGTTTCCTCTTGAATTACCCCAAGCAGAGACTGCCGAAAGACACTTTCATTTCAAAGGTGTGCCAAGCTTCCAAAAAAGTACTGGTTTTCTGAAATCTCGGCAAATTTTTTTTCACCCAATATTCATGATTCTCTGTGGTAATGATCAATTCAATAAGTCCACTTAGCTGCCCAATTTTCATTCTTCTTGCTTGAAGCGTTCGTTTCCAGTGACACTTTGAATTTTTAGGTTTCACTCTATTTCCTCCTATATAGATAGATGTGTTTGGACCTCTAAATCAAACACGGTTTGTGCTAGCTTTTTGAAACTTCACAAAATAAAGTAGTTCTAACTTCTGTCTCTATGGTTTCTTTCCTCTTGAAGTAGCCACAAGCAGAGACTGCGTAAGACACTTTCATTGGAAAGGTGTGCCAAGCTTCCAAAAAACTATAGGTTTTCCGAATAGTCGGCAAATATTTTTTCATCCGATCCTGATTATTCTTGTCGTAACTATTAGTTCACTAAGTCCACTTAGCTGCCCAATATTCACTCTTCTAGGATGAAGCGTTCGTTACCAGTAACAGTTTGAGTTTTTACGTTTCACTCTGTTTTCTCCCATATAGATAGATGTGTTTGGAACTCTGAATCAAACACGATTTGTGCTAGCTCCTTGAAACTTGACAAAATGAAGTAGTTCTAAGTTCTAAGTCTATGGTTTGTTTCCTCTTGAAGTACCCCAACAGAGACTGCCGAAAGACACTTTCATTTCAAATTGTGCCAAGATTCCAAAAAACTACTGGATTTCTGAAATCTCGGCAAATATTTTTTAACCCAATCTAGATGATTCTCTGTGTTAATGGTCAGTTCACTAAGTCCACTTAGCTGCCCAATTTTCACTCTTCTTGCTTGAAGCGTTCCTTTCCAGTTACAATTCGAATTTTTAGGTTTCACTCTATTTCCTCCTATATAGATAGATGTGTTTGAAAGTCTAAATCAAACACGGTTTGAGCTAGCTCCTTGAAACCTGACAAAATAAAGTAGTTCTAAGTTCTGTCTTTGTGGTTTGTTTCCTCTTGAATTACCCCAAGCAGAGACTGCCGAAAGACACTTTTTATTTCAAAGGTGTGCCAAGCTTCCAAAAAAGTACCTGTTTTCTGAAATCTCGGCAAATTTTTTTTCACCCAATCTTCATGATTCTCTGTGGTAATGATCAATTCAATAAGTCCACTTAGCTGCCCAATTTTTATTCTTCTTGCTTGAAGCGTTCGTTTCCAGTGACACTTTCAATTTTTAGGATTCACTCTGTTTTCTCCTAAATAGATAGATGTGTTTGGAACTCTAAATCAAACACCGTGTGTGCTAGCTTTTTGAAACTTCACAAAATATAGTAGTTCTAAGTTTTGTCTCTATGGTTTGTTTCCTCTTGAAGTAGCCACAAGCAGAGACTGCCTAAGACACTTTCATTGGAAAGGTGTGCCAAGCTTCCAAAAAACTACTGCTTTTTTGAATATTCGGCAAATATTTTTTCATCCGATCCTGATGATTCTTGTGGTAATGATCAGTTCACTAAGTCCACTTAGCTGCCCAATATTCACTCTTCTAGGATGAGGCGTTTGTTACCAGTAACAGTTTGAGTTTTTACGTTTCACTCTGTTTTCTCCCATGGAGATAGTTGTGTTTGGATCTTTGAAACAAACACGGTTTGTGCGAGCTCCTTGAAACTTGACAAAATACAGTAGTTCTAAGTTCTATTTCTATGGTTTGTTTCCTCTTGTAGTTCCCCAACAGAGACTGCCGAAGACACTTTCATTTCAAAGGTGTGCCAACTTCCAAAAAACTACTGGATTTCTGAAATCTCGGCAAATATTTTTTCACCCAATCTAGATGATTCTCTGTGGTATTGATCAGTTCACTAAGTCCACTTAGCTGCCCAATTTTCACTCTTCTTGCTTGAAGCGTTCGTTTCCAGTAACACTTCGAATTTTTAGGTTTCACTCTATTTCCTCCTATATAGATAGATGTGTTTGGAAGTCTAAATCAAACACGGATTGAGCTAGCTCCTTGAAACTTGACAAAAGAAAGTAGTTCTGAGTTCTGTCTTTGTGGTTTGTTTCCTCTTGAATTACCCCAAGCAGAGACTGCCGAAAGACACTTTCATTTCAAAGGTGTGCCAAGCTTCCAAAAAAGTACTGGTTTTCTGAAATCTCGGCAAATTTTTTTTCACCCAATATTCATGATTCTCTGTGGTAATGATCAATTCAATAAGTCCACTTAGCTGCCCAATTTTCATTCTTCTTGCTTGAAGCGTTCGTTTCCAGTGACACTTTGAATTTTTAGGTTTCACTCTATTTCCTCCTATATAGATAGATGTGTTTGGACCTCTAAATCAAACACGGTTTGTGCTAGCTTTTTGAAACTTCACAAAATAAAGTAGTTCTAACTTCTGTCTCTATGGTTTCTTTCCTCTTGAAGTAGCCACAAGCAGAGACTGCGTAAGACACTTTCATTGGAAAGGTGTGCCAAGCTTCCAAAAAACTATTGGTTTTCCGAATAGTCGGCAAATATTTTTTCATCCGATCCTGATTATTCTTGTCGTAACTATTAGTTCACTAAGTCCACTTAGCTGCCCAATATTCACTCTTCTAGGATGAAGCGTTCGTTACCAGTAACAGTTTGAGTTTTTACGTTTCACTCTGTTTTCTCCCATATAGATAGATGTGTTTGGAACTCTGAATCAAACACGATTTGTGCTAGCTCCTTGAAACTTGACAAAATGAAGTAGTTCTAAGTTCTAAGTCTATGGTTTGTTTCCTCTTGAAGTACCCCAACAGAGACTGCCGAAAGACACTTTCATTTCAAATTGTGCCAAGATTCCAAAAAACTACTGGATTTCTGAAATCTCGGCAAATATTTTTTAACCCAATCTAGATGATTCTCTGTGTTAATGGTCAGTTCACTAAGTCCACTTAGCTGCCCAATTTTCACTCTTCTTGCTTGAAGCGTTCCTTTCCAGTTACAATTCGAATTTTTAGGTTTCACTCTATTTCCTCCTATATAGATAGATGTGTTTGAAAGTCTAAATCAAACACGGTTTGAGCTAGCTCCTTGAAACCTGACAAAATAAAGTAGTTCTAAGTTCTGTCTTTGTGGTTTGTTTCCTCTTGAATTACCCCAAGCAGAGACTGCCGAAAGACACTTTTTATTTCAAAGGTGTGCCAAGCTTCCAAAAAAGTACCTGTTTTCTGAAATCTCGGCAAATTTTTTTTCACCCAATCTTCATGATTCTCTGTGGTAATGATCAATTCAATAAGTCCACTTAGCTGCCCAATTTTTATTCTTCTTGCTTGAAGCGTTCGTTTCCAGTGACACTTTCAATTTTTAGGATTCACTCTGTTTTCTCCTAAATAGATAGATGTGTTTGGAACTCTAAATCAAACACCGTGTGTGCTAGCTTTTTGAAACTTCACAAAATATAGTAGTTCTAAGTTTTGTCTCTATGGTTTGTTTCCTCTTGAAGTAGCCACAAGCAGAGACTGCCTAAGACACTTTCATTGGAAAGGTGTGCCAAGCTTCCAAAAAACTACTGCTTTTTTGAATATTCGGCAAATATTTTTTCATCCGATCCTGATGATTCTTGTGGTAATGATCAGTTCACTAAGTCCACTTAGCTGCCCAATATTCACTCTTCTAGGATGAGGCGTTTGTTACCAGTAACAGTTTGAGTTTTTACGTTTCACTCTGTTTTCTCCCATGGAGATAGATGTGTTTGGATCTTTGAAACAAACACGGTTTGTGCTAGCTCCTTGAAACTTGACTAAATAAAGTAGTTCTAAGTTCTATTTCTATGGTTTGTTTCCTCTTGTAGTACCCCAACAGAGACTGCCGAAGACACTTTCATTTCAAAGGTGTGCCAACTTCCAAAAAACTACTGGATTTCTGAAATCTCGGCAAATATTTTTTCACCCAATCTAGATGATTCCCTGTGGTAATGATCAGTTCACTAAGTCCACTTAGCTGCCCAATTTTCACTCTTCTTGCTTGAAGCGTTCGTTTCCAGTAACACTTCGAATTTTTAGGTTTCACTCTATTTCCTCCTATATAGATAGATGTGTTTGGAAGTCTAAATCAAACACGGATTGAGCTAGCTCCTTGAAACTTGACAAAATAAAGTAGTTCTGAGTTCTGTCTTTGTGGTTTGTTTCCTCTTGAATTACCCCAAGCAGAGACTGCCGAAAGACACTTTCATTTCAAAGGTGTGCCAAGCTTCCAAAAAAGTACTGGTTTTCTGAAATCTCGGCAAATTTTTTTTCACCCAATATTCATGATTCTCTGTGGTAATGATCAATTCAATAAGTCCACTTAGCTGCCCAATTTTCATTCTTCTTGCTTGAAGCGTTCGTTTCCAGTGACACTTTGAATTTTTAGGTTTCACTCTATTTCCTCCTATATAGATAGATGTGTTTGGACCTCTAAATCAAACACGGTTTGTGCTAGCTTTTTGAAACTTCACAAAATAAAGTAGTTCTAAGTTCTGTCTCTATGGTTTCTTTCCTCTTGAAGTAGCCACAAGCAGAGACTGCGTAAGACACTTTCATTGGAAAGGTGTGCCAAGCTTCCATAAAACTACTGGTTTTCCAAAATCTCGGCAAATTTTTTTTCACCCAATCTTCATGATTCTCTGTGGTAATGATCAATTCAATAAGTCCACTTAGCTGCCCAATTTTCATTCTTCTTGCTTGAAGCGTTCGTTTCCAGTGACACTTTAAAATTTTAGGTTTCACTCTGTTTTCTCCTATATAGATAGTTGTGTTTGGACCTCTAAATCAAACACGGTTTGTGCTAGCTTTTTGAAACTTCACAAAATAAAGTAGTTCTAAGTTCTGTCTCTATGGTTTCTTTCCTCTTGAAGTAGCCACAAGCAGAGACTGCGTAAGACACTTTCATTGGAAAGGTGTGCCAAGCTTCCAAAAAACTACTGGTTTTCCGAATAGTCGGCAAATATTTTTTCATCCGATCCTGATGATTCTTGTCGTAACTATTAGTTCACAAAGTCCACTTAGCAGCCCAATATTCACTCTTCTAGGATGAAGCGTTCGTTACCAGTAACAGTTGGAGTTTTTACGTTTCACTCTGTTTTCTCCCATATAGATAGATGTGTTTGGAACTCTGAATCAAACACGGTTTGTGCTAGCTCCTTGAAACTTGAAAAAATAAAGTAGTTCTAAGTTCTATGTCTATGGTTTGTTTCCTCTTGTAGTACCCCAACAGAGACTGCCGAAAGACACTTTCATTTCAAAGGTGTGCCAAGCTTCCAAAAAACTACTGGATTTCTGAAATCTCGGCAAATATTTTTTCACCCAATCTAGATGATTCTCTGTGGTAATGGTCTGTTCACTAAGTCCACTTAGCTGCCCAATTTTCACTCTTCTTGCTTGAAGCGTTCGTTTCCAGTTACAATTCGAATTTTTAGGTTTCACTCTATTTCCTCCTATATAGATAGATGTGTTTGAAAGTCTAAATCAAACACGGTTTGAGCTAGCTCCTTGAAACCTGACAAAATAAAGTAGTTCTAAGTTCTGTCTTTGTGGTTTGTTTCCTCTTGAATTACCCCAAGCAGAGACTGCCGAAAGACACTTTTTATTTCAAAGGTGTGCCAAGCTTCCAAAAAAGTACTGGTTTTCTGAAATCTCGGCAAATTTTTTTTCACCCAATCTTCATGATTCTCTGTGGTAATGATCAATTCAATAAGTCCACTTAGCTGCCCAATTTTTATTCTTCTTGCTTGAAGCGTTCGTTTCCAGTGACACTTTCAATTTTTAGGATTCACTCTGTTTTCTCCTAAATAGATAGATGTGTTTGGAACTCTAAATCAAACACCGTGTGTGCTAGCTTTTTGAAACTTCACAAAATATAGTAGTTCTAAGTTTTGTCTCTATGGTTTGTTTCCTCTTGAAGTAGCCACAAGCAGAGACTGCCTAAGACACTTTCATTGGAAAGGTGTGCCAAGCTTCCAAAAAACTACTGCTTTTTTGAATATTCGGCAAATATTTTTTCATCCGATCCTGATGATTCTTGTGGTAATGATCAGTTCACTAAGTCCACTTAGCTGCCCAATATTCACTCTTCTAGGATGAGGCGTTTGTTACCAGTAACAGTTTGAGTTTTTACGTTTCACTCTGTTTTCTCCCATGGAGATAGTTGTGTTTGGATCTTTGAAACAAACACGGTTTGTGCGAGCTCCTTGAAACTTGACAAAATACAGTAGTTCTAAGTTCTATTTCTATGGTTTGTTTCCTCTTGTAGTTCCCCAACAGAGACTGCCGAAGACACTTTCATTTCAAAGGTGTGCCAACTTCCAAAAAACTACTGGATTTCTGAAATCTCGGCAAATATTTTTTCACCCAATCTAGATGATTCTCTGTGGTATTGATCAGTTCACTAAGTCCACTTAGCTGCCCAATTTTCACTCTTCTTGCTTGAAGCGTTCGTTTCCAGTAACACTTCTAATTTTTAGGTTTCACTCTATTTCCTCCTATATAGATAGATGTGTTTGGAAGTCTAAATCAAACACGGATTGAGCTAGCTCCTTGAAACTTGACAAAAGAAAGTAGTTCTGAGTTCTGTCTTTGTGGTTTGTTTCCTCTTGAATTACCCCAAGCAGAGACTGCCGAAAGACACTTTCATTTCAAAGGTGTGCCAAGCTTCCAAAAAAGTACTGGTTTTCTGAAATCTCGGCAAATTTTTTTTCACCCAATATTCATGATTCTCTGTGGTAATGATCAATTCAATAAGTCCACTTAGCTGCCCAATTTTCATTCTTCTTGCTTGAAGCGTTCGTTTCCAGTGACACTTTGAATTTTTAGGTTTCACTCTATTTCCTCCTATATAGATAGATGTGTTTGGACCTCTAAATCAAACACGGTTTGTGCTAGCTTTTTGAAACTTCACAAAATAAAGTAGTTCTAACTTCTGTCTCTATGGTTTCTTTCCTCTTGAAGTAGCCACAAGCAGAGACTGCGTAAGACACTTTCATTGGAAAGGTGTGCCAAGCTTCCAAAAAACTATTGGTTTTCCGAATAGTCGGCAAATATTTTTTCATCCAATCCTGATTATTCTTGTCGTAACTATTAGTTCACTAAGTCCACTTAGCTGCCCAATATTCACTCTTCTAGGATGAAGCGTTCGTTACCAGTAACAGTTTGAGTTTTTACGTTTCACTCTGTTTTCTCCCATATAGATAGATGTGTTTGGAACTCTGAATCAAACACGATTTGTGCTAGCTCCTTGAAACTTGACAAAATGAAGTAGTTCTAAGTTCTAAGTCTATGGTTTGTTTCCTCTTGAAGTACCCCAACAGAGACTGCCGAAAGACACTTTCATTTCAAATTGTGCCAAGATTCCAAAAAACTACTGGATTTCTGAAATCTCGGCAAATATTTTTTAACCCAATCTAGATGATTCTCTGTGTTAATGGTCAGTTCACTAAGTCCACTTAGCTGCCCAATTTTCACTCTTCTTGCTTGAAGCGTTCCTTTCCAGTTACAATTCGAATTTTTAGGTTTCACTCTATTTCCTCCTATATAGATAGATGTGTTTGAAAGTCTAAATCAAACACGGTTTGAGCTAGCTCCTTGAAACCTGACAAAATAAAGTAGTTCTAAGTTCTGTCTTTGTGGTTTGTTTCCTCTTGAATTACCCCAAGCAGAGACTGCCGAAAGACACTTTTTATTTCAAAGGTGTGCCAAGCTTCCAAAAAAGTACCTGTTTTCTGAAATCTCGGCAAATTTTTTTTCACCCAATCTTCATGATTCTCTGTGGTAATGATCAATTCAATAAGTCCACTTAGCTGCCCAATTTTTATTCTTCTTGCTTGAAGCGTTCGTTTCCAGTGACACTTTCAATTTTTAGGATTCACTCTGTTTTCTCCTAAATAGATAGATGTGTTTGGAACTCTAAATCAAACACCGTGTGTGCTAGCTTTTTGAAACTTCACAAAATATAGTAGTTCTAAGTTTTGTCTCTATGGTTTGTTTCCTCTTGAAGTAGCCACAAGCAGAGACTGCCTAAGACACTTTCATTGGAAAGGTGTGCCAAGCTTCCAAAAAACTACTGCTTTTTTGAATATTCGGCAAATATTTTTTCATCCGATCCTGATGATTCTTGTGGTAATGATCAGTTCACTAAGTCCACTTAGCTGCCCAATATTCACTCTTCTAGGATGAGGCGTTTGTTACCAGTAACAGTTTGAGTTTTTACGTTTCACTCTGTTTTCTCCCATGGAGATAGATGTGTTTGGATCTTTGAAACAAACACGGTTTGTGCTAGCTCCTTGAAACTTGACTAAATAAAGTAGTTCTAAGTTCTATTTCTATGGTTTGTTTCCTCTTGTAGTACCCCAACAGAGACTGCCGAAGACACTTTCATTTCAAAGGTGTGCCAACTTCCAAAAAACTACTGGATTTCTGAAATCTCGGCAAATATTTTTTCACCCAATCTAGATGATTCCCTGTGGTAATGATCAGTTCACTAAGTCCACTTAGCTGCCCAATTTTCACTCTTCTTGCTTGAAGCGTTCGTTTCCAGTAACACTTCGAATTTTTAGGTTTCACTCTATTTCCTCCTATATAGATAGATGTGTTTGGAAGTCTAAATCAAACACGGATTGAGCTAGCTCCTTGAAACTTGACAAAATAAAGTAGTTCTGAGTTCTGTCTTTGTGGTTTGTTTCCTCTTGAATTACCCCAAGCAGAGACTGCCGAAAGACACTTTCATTTCAAAGGTGTGCCAAGCTTCCAAAAAAGTACTGGTTTTCTGAAATCTCGGCAAATTTTTTTTCACCCAATATTCATGATTCTCTGTGGTAATGATCAATTCAATAAGTCCACTTAGCTGCCCAATTTTCATTCTTCTTGCTTGAAGCGTTCGTTTCCAGTGACACTTTGAATTTTTAGGTTTCACTCTATTTCCTCCTATATAGATAGATGTGTTTGGACCTCTAAATCAAACACGGTTTGTGCTAGCTTTTTGAAACTTCACAAAATAAAGTAGTTCTAACTTCTGTCTCTATGGTTTCTTTCCTCTTGAAGTAGCCACAAGCAGAGACTGCGTAAGACACTTTCATTGGAAAGGTGTGCCAAGCTTCCAAAAAACTATTGGTTTTCCGAATAGTCGGCAAATATTTTTTCATCCGATCCTGATTATTCTTGTCGTAACTATTAGTTCACTAAGTCCACTTAGCTGCCCAATATTCACTCTTCTAGGATGAAGCGTTCGTTACCAGTAACAGTTTGAGTTTTTACGTTTCACTCTGTTTTCTCCCATATAGATAGATGTGTTTGGAACTCTGAATCAAACACGATTTGTGCTAGCTCCTTGAAACTTGACAAAATGAAGTAGTTCTAAGTTCTAAGTCTATGGTTTGTTTCCTCTTGAAGTACCCCAACAGAGACTGCCGAAAGACACTTTCATTTCAAATTGTGCCAAGATTCCAAAAAACTACTGGATTTCTGAAATCTCGGCAAATATTTTTTAACCCAATCTAGATGATTCTCTGTGTTAATGGTCAGTTCACTAAGTCCACTTAGCTGCCCAATTTTCACTCTTCTTGCTTGAAGCGTTCCTTTCCAGTTACAATTCGAATTTTTAGGTTTCACTCTATTTCCTCCTATATAGATAGATGTGTTTGAAAGTCTAAATCAAACACGGTTTGAGCTAGCTCCTTGAAACCTGACAAAATAAAGTAGTTCTAAGTTCTGTCTTTGTGGTTTGTTTCCTCTTGAATTACCCCAAGCAGAGACTGCCGAAAGACACTTTTTATTTCAAAGGTGTGCCAAGCTTCCAAAAAAGTACCTGTTTTCTGAAATCTCGGCAAATTTTTTTTCACCCAATCTTCATGATTCTCTGTGGTAATGATCAATTCAATAAGTCCACTTAGCTGCCCAATTTTTATTCTTCTTGCTTGAAGCGTTCGTTTCCAGTGACACTTTCAATTTTTAGGATTCACTCTGTTTTCTCCTAAATAGATAGATGTGTTTGGAACTCTAAATCAAACACCGTGTGTGCTAGCTTTTTGAAACTTCACAAAATATAGTAGTTCTAAGTTTTGTCTCTATGGTTTGTTTCCTCTTGAAGTAGCCACAAGCAGAGACTGCCTAAGACACTTTCATTGGAAAGGTGTGCCAAGCTTCCAAAAAACTACTGCTTTTTTGAATATTCGGCAAATATTTTTTCATCCGATCCTGATGATTCTTGTGGTAATGATCAGTTCACTAAGTCCACTTAGCTGCCCAATATTCACTCTTCTAGGATGAGGCGTTTGTTACCAGTAACAGTTTGAGTTTTTACGTTTCACTCTGTTTTCTCCCATGGAGATAGATGTGTTTGGATCTTTGAAACAAACACGGTTTGTGCTAGCTCCTTGAAACTTGACTAAATAAAGTAGTTCTAAGTTCTATTTCTATGGTTTGTTTCCTCTTGTAGTACCCCAACAGAGACTGCCGAAGACACTTTCATTTCAAAGGTGTGCCAACTTCCAAAAAACTACTGGATTTCTGAAATCTCGGCAAATATTTTTTCACCCAATCTAGATGATTCCCTGTGGTAATGATCAGTTCACTAAGTCCACTTAGCTGCCCAATTTTCACTCTTCTTGCTTGAAGCGTTCGTTTCCAGTAACACTTCGAATTTTTAGGTTTCACTCTATTTCCTCCTATATAGATAGATGTGTTTGGAAGTCTAAATCAAACACGGATTGAGCTAGCTCCTTGAAACTTGACAAAATAAAGTAGTTCTGAGTTCTGTCTTTGTGGTTTGTTTCCTCTTGAATTACCCCAAGCAGAGACTGCCGAAAGACACTTTCATTTCAAAGGTGTGCCAAGCTTCCAAAAAAGTACTGGTTTTCTGAAATCTCGGCAAATTTTTTTTCACCCAATATTCATGATTCTCTGTGGTAATGATCAATTCAATAAGTCCACTTAGCTGCCCAATTTTCATTCTTCTTGCTTGAAGCGTTCGTTTCCAGTGACACTTTGAATTTTTAGGTTTCACTCTATTTCCTCCTATATAGATAGATGTGTTTGGACCTCTAAATCAAACACGGTTTGTGCTAGCTTTTTGAAACTTCACAAAATAAAGTAGTTCTAAGTTCTGTCTCTATGGTTTCTTTCCTCTTGAAGTAGCCACAAGCAGAGACTGCGTAAGACACTTTCATTGGAAAGGTGTGCCAAGCTTCCATAAAACTACTGGTTTTCCAAAATCTCGGCAAATTTTTTTTCACCCAATCTTCATGATTCTCTGTGGTAATGATCAATTCAATAAGTCCACTTAGCTGCCCAATTTTCATTCTTCTTGCTTGAAGCGTTCGTTTCCAGTGACACTTTAAAATTTTAGGTTTCACTCTGTTTTCTCCTATATAGATAGTTGTGTTTGGACCTCTAAATCAAACACGGTTTGTGCTAGCTTTTTGAAACTTCACAAAATAAAGTAGTTCTAAGTTCTGTCTCTATGGTTTCTTTCCTCTTGAAGTAGCCACAAGCAGAGACTGCGTAAGACACTTTCATTGGAAAGGTGTGCCAAGCTTCCAAAAAACTACTGGTTTTCCGAATAGTCGGCAAATATTTTTTCATCCGATCCTGATGATTCTTGTCGTAACTATTAGTTCACAAAGTCCACTTAGCAGCCCAATATTCACTCTTCTAGGATGAAGCGTTCGTTACCAGTAACAGTTGGAGTTTTTACGTTTCACTCTGTTTTCTCCCATATAGATAGATGTGTTTGGAACTCTGAATCAAACACGGTTTGTGCTAGCTCCTTGAAACTTGAAAAAATAAAGTAGTTCTAAGTTCTATGTCTATGGTTTGTTTCCTCTTGTAGTACCCCAACAGAGACTGCCGAAAGACACTTTCATTTCAAAGGTGTGCCAAGCTTCCAAAAAACTACTGGATTTCTGAAATCTCGGCAAATATTTTTTCACCCAATCTAGATGATTCTCTGTGGTAATGGTCTGTTCACTAAGTCCACTTAGCTGCCCAATTTTCACTCTTCTTGCTTGAAGCGTTCGTTTCCAGTTACAATTCGAATTTTTAGGTTTCACTCTATTTCCTCCTATATAGATAGATGTGTTTGAAAGTCTAAATCAAACACGGTTTGAGCTAGCTCCTTGAAACCTGACAAAATAAAGTAGTTCTAAGTTCTGTCTTTGTGGTTTGTTTCCTCTTGAATTACCCCAAGCAGAGACTGCCGAAAGACACTTTTTATTTCAAAGGTGTGCCAAGCTTCCAAAAAAGTACTGGTTTTCTGAAATCTCGGCAAATTTTTTTTCACCCAATCTTCATGATTCTCTGTGGTAATGATCAATTCAATAAGTCCACTTAGCTGCCCAATTTTTATTCTTCTTGCTTGAAGCGTTCGTTTCCAGTGACACTTTCAATTTTTAGGATTCACTCTGTTTTCTCCTAAATAGATAGATGTGTTTGGAACTCTAAATCAAACACCGTGTGTGCTAGCTTTTTGAAACTTCACAAAATAAAGTAGTTCTAAGTTTTGTCTCTATGGTTTGTTTCCTCTTGAAGTAGCCACAAGCAGAGACTGCCTAAGACACTTTCATTGGAAAGGTGTGCCAAGCTTCCAAAAAACTACTGCTTTTTTGAATATTCGGCAAATATTTTTTCATCCGATCCTGATGATTCTTGTGGTAATGATCAGTTCACTAAGTCCACTTAGCTGCCCAATATTCACTCTTCTAGGATGAGGCGTTTGTTACCAGTAACAGTTTGAGTTTTTACGTTTCACTCTGTTTTCTCCCATGGAGATAGTTGTGTTTGGATCTTTGAAACAAACACGGTTTGTGCGAGCTCCTTGAAACTTGACAAAATACAGTAGTTCTAAGTTCTATTTCTATGGTTTGTTTCCTCTTGTAGTTCCCCAACAGAGACTGCCGAAGACACTTTCATTTCAAAGGTGTGCCAACTTCCAAAAAACTACTGGATTTCTGAAATCTCGGCAAATATTTTTTCACCCAATCTAGATGATTCTCTGTGGTATTGATCAGTTCACTAAGTCCACTTAGCTGCCCAATTTTCACTCTTCTTGCTTGAAGCGTTCGTTTCCAGTAACACTTCTAATTTTTAGGTTTCACTCTATTTCCTCCTATATAGATAGATGTGTTTGGAAGTCTAAATCAAACACGGATTGAGCTAGCTCCTTGAAACTTGACAAAAGAAAGTAGTTCTGAGTTCTGTCTTTGTGGTTTGTTTCCTCTTGAATTACCCCAAGCAGAGACTGCCGAAAGACACTTTCATTTCAAAGGTGTGCCAAGCTTCCAAAAAAGTACTGGTTTTCTGAAATCTCGGCAAATTTTTTTTCACCCAATATTCATGATTCTCTGTGGTATGATCAATTCAATAAGTCCACTTAGCTGCCCAATTTTCATTCTTCTTGCTTGAAGCGTTCGTTTCCAGTGACACTTTGAATTTTTAGGTTTCACTCTATTTCCTCCTATATAGATAGATGTGTTTGGACCTCTAAATCAAACACGGTTTGTGCTAGCTTTTTGAAACTTCACAAAATAAAGTAGTTCTAACTTCTGTCTCTATGGTTTCTTTCCTCTTGAAGTAGCCACAAGCAGAGACTGCGTAAGACACTTTCATTGGAAAGGTGTGCCAAGCTTCCAAAAAACTATTGGTTTTCCGAGTAGTCGGCAAATATTTTTTCATCCGATCCTGATTATTCTTGTCGTAACTATTAGTTCACTAAGTCCACTTAGCTGCCCAATATTCACTCTTCTAGGATGAAGCGTTCGTTTCCAGTAACAGTTTGAGTTTTTACGTTTCACTCTGTTTTCTCCCATATAGATAGATGTGTTTGGAACTCTGAATCAACAGGGTTAGTGCTAGAACCTTGAAACTTGACAAAAAAAAGTAGTTCTAAGTTCTATGTCTATGGTTTGTTTCCTCTTGACGTACCCCAACAGAGACTGCCGAAAGACACTTTCATTTCAAAGGTGTGCCAAGCTTCCAAAAAACTACTGGATTTCTGAAATCTCGGCAAATATTTTTTCACCCCATCTAGATGATTCTCTGTGGTAATGATCAGTTCACTAAGTCCACTTAGCTGCCCAATTTTCACTCTTCTTGCTTGAAGCGTTCGTTTCCAGTGACACTTTAAATTTTTGGTTTCACTCTATTTTCTCCTATATAGATAGATGTGTTTGGAACTCTAAATCAAACACGGTTTGTGCTAGCTTTTTGAAACTTCACAAAATAAAGTAGTTCTAAGTTATGTCTCTATGGTTTGTTTCTTCTTGAAGTAGCCACAAGCAGAGACTGCGTACGACACTTTCATTGGAATGGTGTGCCAAGTTTCCAAAAATCTACTGGTTTTGTGAATAGTCGGCAAATATTTTTTCATCCATTCCTGATGAATCCTGTGGTAATGATCAGTTCACTAAGTCCACTTAGCTGCCCAATATTCACTCTTCTAGAATGAAGCGTTCGTTATCAGTAACAGTTTGAGTTTTTACGTTTCACTCTGTTTTCTCCCATATAGATAGATGTGTTTGGAACTCTGAATCAAACACGGTTTGTGCTAGCTCATTGAAACTTGAAAAAAAAAAGTAGTTCTAAGTTCTGTCTCTATGGTTTGTTTCCTTTGAATTATCCACAAGCAGAGACTGCGTAAGAGACATTCATTGGAAAAGTGTGCCATGCTTCCAAAAAACTACTGGTTTTCTGAATAGTCGGCAAATATTTTTTCATCCGATCCTGATGATTCTTGTGGTAATGATCAGTTCACTAAGTCCACTTAGCTGCCCAATATTCACTCTTCTAGGATGAAGCGTTCGTTACCAGTAACAGTTTGAGTTTTTACGTTTCACTCTGATTTCTCCCATTTAGTTAGATGTGTTTGGAACTCTGAATCAAACACGGTTTGTGCTAGCTCCTTGAAACTTGACAAAATAAAGTAGTTCTAAGTTCTGTCTCTATGGTTTGTTTCCTTTGAATTATCCACAAGCAGAGACTGCGTAAGAGACTTTCATTGGAAAAGTGTGCCGTGCTTCCAAAAAACTACTGGTTTTCTGAATAGTCGGCAAATATTTTTTCATCCGATCCTGATGATTCTTGTGGTAATGATCAGTTCACTAAGTTAACTTAGCTGCAAAATATTCACTCTTCTAGGATGAAGAATTCGTTTCCAGTAACAGTTTGAGTTTTTACGTTTCACTCTGTTTTCTCCCATTTAGATAGATGTGTTTGGAACTCTGAATCAAACACGGTTTGTGCTAGATCCTTGAAACTTGACAAAATAAAGTAGTTCTAAGTTCTATGTCTATGTTTTTTTTCCTCTGGAAGTACCCCAACAGAGACTGCCAAAAGACACTTTCATTTCAAAGGTGTGCCAAGCTTCCAAAAAACTGCTGGATTTCTGAAATCTCGGCAAATATTTTTTCAGCCAATCTAGATGATTCTCTGTGGTAATGATCAGTTCACTAAGTCCACTTAGCTGCCCAATTTTCACTCTTCTTTCTTGAAGCGTTCGTTTCCAGTAACACTTCGAATTTTTAGGTTTCACTCTATTTCCTCCTATATAGATAGATGTGTTTGGAATTCTGAATCAAACACGGTTTGTGCTAGCTCCTTGAATCTTGACAAAATAAAGTAGTTCTAAGTTCTGTCTCTATGGTTTCTTTCCTCTTGAAGCAGCCACAAGCAGAGACTGCGTAAGACACTTTCATTGGTGGTGTGCCAAGCTTCCAAAAAACTACTGGTTTTCTGAATATTCGGCAAATATTTTTTCATCCGATCCTGATGATTCTTGTGGTAATGATCAGTTCACTAATTCCACTTAGCTGCAAAATTTTCACTCTTCTTGCTTGAAGCGTTCGTTTCCAGTAACACTTTGAATTTTTTGGTTTCACTCTATTTACTCCTATATAGATAGATGTGTTTGGAAGTCTAAATCAAACACGGTTTGTGCTAGCTCCTTGAATCATGACAAAATAAAGTAGTTCTAAGTTCTGTCTTTGTGGTTTGTTTCCTCTTGAATTACCCCCAAGCAGAGACTGCCGAAAGACACTTTCATTTCAAACTTGTGCCAAGCTTCCAAAAAAGTACTGGTTTTCTGAAATCTCGGCAAATTTTTTTTCACCCAATCTTCATGATTGTCTGTGGTAATGATCAATTAAATAAGTCCACTTAGCTGCCCAATTTTCATTCTTCTTGCTTGAAGCGTTCGTTTCCAGTGACACTTTGAATTTTTAAGTTTCACTCTGTTTTCTCCTATATAGATAGATGTGTTTGGACCTCTAAATCAAACACGGTTTGTGCTAGCTTTTTGAAACTTCACAAAATAAAGTAGTTCTAAGTTCTGTCTCTATGGTTTGTTTCCTCTTGAAGTAGCCACAAGCAGAGACTGCGTAAGACACTTTCATTGGAAAGGTGTGCCAAGCTTCCAAAAAACTACTGGTTTTCTGAAATCACGGCAAATTTTTTTTCACCCAATCTAGATGATTCTCTGTGGTAATGATCAGTTCACTAAGTCCACTTAGCTGCCCAATTTTCACTCTTCTTGCTTGAAGCGTTCGTTTCCAGTAACACTTCTAATTTTTAGCTTTCACTCCATTTCCTCCTATATAGATAGATGTGGTTGGAAGTCTAAATCAAACACGGATTGTGCTAGCTCCTTGAAACTTGACAAAATAAAGTAGTTCTAAGTTCTGTCTTTGTGGTTTGTTTCCTCATGAATTACCCCAAGCAGAGACTGCTGAAAGACACTTTCATTTCAAAGGTGTGCCAAGCTTCCAAAAAAGTACTGGTTTTCTGAAATCTCGGCAAATTTTTTTTCACCCAAACTCTATGATTCTCTGTGGTAATGATCAATTCAATAAGTCCACTTAGCTGCCCAATTTTCATTCTTCTTGCTTGACGCGTTCGTTTCCAGTGACACTTTGAATTTTTAGGTTTCACTCTGTTTTCTCCTATATAGATAGATGTGTTTGGAACTCTAAAGCAAACACGGTTTGTGCTAGCTTTTTGAAACTTCACAAAATTAAGTAGTTCTAAGTTCTGTCTCTATGGTTTGTTTCCTCCTTAAGTAGCCACAAACAGAGACTGCATAAGACACTTTCATTGGAAAGGTGTGCCAAGCTTCCAAAAAACTACTGGTTTTCTGAATAGTCGGCAACTATTTTTTCATCCGATCCTGATGATTCTTGTGGTAATGATCAGTTCACTAAGTCCACTTAGCTGCCCAATATTCACTCTTCTAGGATGAAGCGTTCGTTACCAGTAACAGTTTGAGTTTTTACATTTCACTCTGTTTTCTCCCATATAGATAGATGTGTTTGGAACTCTGAATCAAACACGGTTTGTGCTAGCGCCTTGAAACTTGACAAAATAAAGTAGTTCTAAGTTCTATCTCTATGGTTTGTTTCATCTTGAACTACCCCAACAGAGACTGCCGAAAGACACTTTCATTTCAAAGGTGTGCCAAGCTTCCAAAAAACTGCTGGATTTCTGAAAACTCGGCAAATATGTTTTCACCCAATCTTCAGGATTCTCTGTGGTAATGATCAATTCAATAAGTCCACTTACCTGCCCAATTTTCATTCTTCTTGCTTGAAACGTTCGTTTCCAGTGACACTTTGAATTTTTAGGTTTCACTCTGTTTTCTCCTATATAGATAGATGTGTTTTTAACGCTAAATCAAACACGGTTTGTGCTAGCTTTTAGAAACTACACAAAATAAAGTAGTTCTAAGTTCTGTCTCTATGGTTTGTTTCCTCTTGAAATAGCCACAAACAGAGACTGCGTAAGACACTTTCATTGGAAAGGTGTGTCAAGCATCCAAAAAACTTCTAATTTTCTGAATAGACGGCAAATATTTTTTTATCCGATCCTGATGATTATTGTGGTAATGATCAGTTCACTAAGTCCACTTAGCTGCCCAATATTCACTCTTCTAGGATGAAGCGTTCGTTACCAGTAACAGTTTGAAATTTTACGTTTCACTCTCTTTTCTCCCATATAGATAGATGTGTTTGGAACTCTGACTTAAACACGGTTTGTGCTAGCTCCTTCAAACTTGACAAAATAAAGTAGTTCTAAGTTCTATCTCTATGGTTTTTTTCCTCTTGAAGTACCCCAACAGAGACTGCCGAGAGACACTTTCATTTCAAAGGTGTGCCAAGCTTACAAAAAACTGCTGGATTTCTGAAGTCTCAGCAAATATTTTTTCACAAAATCTAGATGATTCTCTGTGGTAATGATAAGTTCACTAAGTCCACTTAGCTGCCCAATTTTCACTCTTCTTGCTTGAAGCTTTCGTTTCCAGTAACACTTCGAAATTTTAGCTTTCACTCCATTTCCTCCTATATAGATATATGTGTTTGGAAGTCTAAATCAAACACGGTTTGTGCTAGCTCCTTGAAACTTGACAAAATAAAGTAGTTCTAAGTTCTGTCTTTGTGGTTTGTTTCCTCATGAATTACCCCAAGCAGAGACTGCCGAATGACACTTTCATTTCAAAGGTGTGCCAAGCTTCCAAAACAGTACTGGTTTTCTAAAATCTTGGCAAATTTTTTTTCACCCAATCTTCATGATTCTCTGTGGTAATGATCAATTCAATAAGTCCACTTAGCTGCCCAATTTTCATTCTTCTTGCTTGAAGCGTTCTTTTCCAGTGACACTTTGAATTTTTAGGTTTCACTCTGTTTTCTCCCATATAGATAGATGTGTTTGGAACTCTGAATCAAACACGGTTTGTGCTAGCTCCTTGAAACTTGACAAAATAAAGTAGTTCTAAGTTCTATCTCTATGGTTTGTTTCCTCTTGAAGTACCCCAACAGAGACTGCCTAAAGACACTTTCATTTCAAAGGTGTGCCAAGCTTCCAAAAAACTGCTGGATTTCTGAAATCTCGGCAAATATTTTTTCACCCAATCTTCATGATTCTCTGTGGTAATGATCAATTCAATAAGTCCACTTAGCTGCCCAATTTTCATTCTTCTTGCTTGAAGCGTTCGTTTCCAGTGACACTTTGAATTTTTAGGTTTCACTCTGTTTTCCCCTATATAGATAGATGTGTTTGGAACTCTAAATCAAACACGGTTTGTGCTAGCTTTTTGAAACTTCACAAAATAAAGTAGTTCTAAGTTCTGTCTCTATGGTTTGTTTCCTCTTGAAGTAGCCACAAGCAGAGACTGCGTAAGACACTTTCATTGGAAAGGTGTGCCAAGCTTCCAAAAAACTACTGGTTTTCTGAATAGTCGGCAAATATTTTTTCATCCGATCCTGATGATTCTTGTGGTAATGATCCGTTCACTAAGTCTACTTAGCTGCCCAATATTCACTCTTGTAGGATGAAGCGTTCGTTACCAGTAACAGTTTGAGTTTTTACGTTTCACTCTGTTTTCTCCCATATAGATAGATGTGTTTGGAACTCTGAATCAAACACGGTTTGAGCTAGCTCCTTGAAACTTGACAAAATAAAGTAGTTCTAAGTTCTATCTCTATGGTTTGTTTCCTCTTGAAGTACCCCAACAGAGACTGCCGAGAGACACTTTCATTTCAAAGGTGTGCCAAGCTTCCAAAAAACTGCTGGATTTCTGACATCTCGGCAAATATTTTTTTCACCCAATCTAGATGATTCTCTGTGGTAATGATCAGTTCACTAAGTCCACTTAGCTGCAAAATTTTCACTCTTTTGGCTTGAAGCGTTCGTTTCCAGTGACACTTCGAATTTTTAGGTTTCAATCTGTTTCCTCCTATATAGATAGATGTGGTTGGAAGTCTAAATCAAACACGGTTTGTGCTAGTCCTTGAAACTACAAAATGAAGTAGTTCTAAGTTCTGTCTTTGTGGTTTTTTTCCTCTTGAATTACCCCAAGCAGAGACTGTCAAAAGACACTTTCATTTCACAGGTGTGCCAAGCTTCCAAAAAAGTACTGGTTTTCTGAAATCTCGGGAAATTTTTTTTCACCCAATCTTCATGATTCTCTGTGGTAATGATCAATTCAATAAGTCCATTTAGCTGCCCAATTTTCATTCTTCTTGCTTGAAATGTTCGTTTCCAGTGACACTTTGAATTTTTAGGTTTCCCACTGTTTTCTCCCATATAGATAGATATGTTTGGAACTCTAAATCAAACAGGGTTTGTGCTAGCTTTTTGAAACTTCACAAAATAAAGTAGTTGTACGTTCTGTCTCTATGGTTTGTTTCCTCTTGAAGTAGCCACAAGCAGAGACTGCGTAAGACACTTTCATTGGAAAGGTGTGCCAAGCTTATAAAAAACTACTGGTTTTCTGAATAGTCGGCAAATATTTTTTCATCTGATCCTGATGATTCTTGTGGTAATGATCAGTTCACTTAGTCCACTTAGCTGCCCAATATTCACTCTTCTAGGATGAAGTGTTCATTACCAGTAACAGTTTGAGATTTTACGTTTCACTCTGTTTTCTCCCATATAGATAGATGTGTTTGGAACTCTGAATCAAACACGGTTTGTGCTAGCTCCTTGAAACTTGACAAAATAAAGTAGTTCTAAGTTCTATCTCTATGGTTTGTTTTCTCTTGAAGAACCATAACAGAGACTCCCGAAAGACACTTTTATTTCAAAGGTGTGCCAAGCTTCCAAAAAAATTCTGGTTTTCTGAATAGTCGGCAAATATTTTTTCACCCAACCTAGATGATTCTCTGTGGTAATGATCAGTTCACTAAGTCCACTTAGCTGCCCAATTTTCACTCTTCTTGCTTGAAGCGTTCGTTTCCAGTAACACTTCGAATTTTTAGGTTTCACTCTGTTTCCTCCTATATAGATAGATGTGGTTGGAAGTCTATATCAAACACGGTTTGTGCTAGCTCCTTGAAACTTGACAAAATAAAGTAGTTCTAAGTTCTGTCTTTGTGGTTTGTTTCCTCCTGAATTACCCCAAGCAGAGACTGCCGAAAGACACTTTAATTTCAAAGTTGTGCCAAGCTTCCAAAAAAGTACTGGTTTTCTGAAATCTCGGCAAATGTTTTTTCACCCAATCTTCATGATTCTCTGTGGTCATGATCAATTCAATGAGTCCACTTAGCTGCCCTATTCTCATTCTTCTTGCTTGAAGCGTTCGTTTCCAGTGAACTTTGAATTTTTAGGTTTCACTCTGTTTTCTCCTATATAGATAGATGTGTTTGGAACTCTAAATCAAACACGGTTTGTGCTAGCTTTTTGAAACTTCACAAAATAAAGTAGTTCTAAGTTCTGTCTCTATGGTTTGATTCCTCTTGAAGAAGCCACAAGCAGAGACTGCGTAAGACACGTTCATTGGAAAGGTGTGCCAAGCTTCAAAAAAACTACTGGTTTTCTGAATAGTCGGCAAATATTTTTTCATCCAATCCTGATGATTCTTGTGGTAACGATCAGTTCACTAAGTCCACTTAGCTGCCCAATATTCACTCTTTTAGGATGAAGCGTTCGTTACCAGTAACAGTTGGAGTTTTTACGTTTCACTCTGTTTTCTCCCATTTAGATAGATGTGTTTGGAACTCTGAATCAAACACGGTTTGTGCTAGCTCCTTGAAACTTGAAAAAATAAAGTAGTTCTAAGTTCTATGTCTATGGTTTGTTTCCTCTTGTAGTACCCCAACAGAGACTGCCGAAAGACACTTTCATTTCAAAGGTGTGCCAAGCTTCCAAAAAACTACTAGATTTCTGAAATCTCGGCAAATATTTTTTCACCCAATCTAGATGTTTCTCTGTGGTAATGATCAGTTCACTAAGTCCACTTAGCTGCCCAATTTTCACTCTTCTTGCTTGAAGCGTTCGTTTCCAGTAACACTTCGAATTTTTAGGTTTCACTCTATTTCCTCCTATATAGATAGATGTGTTTGGAAGTCTAAATCAAACACGGTTTGTGCTAGCTCCTTGAAATTTGACAAAATAAAGTAGTTCTAAGTTCTGTCTTTGTGGTTTGTTTCCTCTTGAATTACCCCAAGCAGAGACTGCCGAAAGACACTTTCATTTCAAAGGTGTGCCAAGCTTCCAAAAAAGTACTGGTTTTCTGAAATCTCGGAAAATTTTTTTTCACCCAAATCATGATTCTCTAAGGTAATGATCAATTCAATGAGTCCATTTAGCTGACCAATTTTCATTCTTCTTGCTTGAAGCGTTCGTTTCCAGTGACACTTTGAATTTTTAGGTTTCACTCTGTTTTCTCCTCTATAGATAGATGTGTTTGGAAATCTAAATCAAACACGGTTTGTGCTAGCTTTTTGAAACTTCACAAAATAAAGTAGTTCCATGTTCTGTCTCTATGGTTTGTTTCCTCTTGAAGTAGCCACAAGCAGAGACTGCGTAAGACACTTTCATTGGAAAGCTGTGCTAAGCTTCCAAAAAACTACTGTTTTTCTGAATAGTCGGCAAATATTTTTTCATCCGATCCTGATGATTCTTGTGGCAACGATCAGTTCACTAAGTCCACTTAGCTGCCCAATATTCACTCTTCTAGGATGAAGCGTTCGTTACCAGTAACAGTTGGAATTTTTACGTTTCACTCCGTTTTCTCCCATATAGATAGATGTGTTTGGAACTCTGAATCAAACACGGTTTGTGCTAGCTCCTTGAAACTTGAAAAAATAAAGTAGTTCTAAGTTCTATGTCTATGGTTTGTTTTCTCTTGTAGTACCCCAACAGAGACTGCCGAAAGACACTTTCATTTCAAAGGTGTGCCAAGCTTCCAAAAAACTACTGGATTTCTGAAATCTCGGCAAATATTTTTTCACCCAATCTAGATGATTCTCTGTGGTAATGATCAGTTCACTAAGTCCACTTAGCTGCCCAATTTTCACTCTTCCTGCTTGAAGCGTTCGTTTCCAGTAACACTTCGAATTTTTAGGTTTCACTGTATTTCCTCCTATATAGATAGATGTGTTTGGAAGTCTAAATCAAACACGGTTTGTGCTAGCTCCTTGAAACTTGACGAAATAAAGTAGTTCTAAGTTCTATGTCTATGGTTTGTTTCCTCTTGAATTACCCCAAGCAGAGACTGCCGAAAGACACTTTCATTTCAAAGGTCTGCCAAGCTTCCAAAAAAGTACTGGTTTTCTGAAATCTCGGCAAATTTTTTTTCACCAAAAATCATGATTCCCTGTGGTAATGATCAATTCAATGAGTCCATTTAGCTGACCAATTTTCATTCTTCTTGCTTGAAGCGTTCGTTTCCAGTGACACTTTGAAATTTTAGGTTTCACTCTGTTTTCTCCTATATAGATAGATGTGTTTGGAACTCTAAATCAAACACGGTTTGTGCTAGCTTTTTGAATCTTCACAAAATAAAGTAGTTCCAAGTTATGTCTCTATGGTTTGTTTCCTCTTGAAGTAGCCACAAGCAGAGACTGCGTAAGACACTTTCATTGGAAAGGTGTGCCAAGCTTCCAAAAAACTACTGGTTTTCTGAATACTCGGCAAATATTTTTTCATCCGATCCTGATGATTCTTGTGGTAACGATCAGTTCACTAAGTCCACTTAGCTGCCCAATATTCACTCTTCTAGGATGAAGCGTTCGTTACCAGTAACAGTTTGAGTTTTTACGTTTCACTGTTTTCTCCCATATAGATAGATGTGTTTGGAAATCTGAATCAAACACGGTTTGTGCTAGCTCCTTGAAACTTGACAAAATTAAGTAGTTCTAAGTTCTATCTCTATGGTTTGTTTTCTCTTGAAGAACCCCAACAGAGACTCCCAAAAGACACTTTCATTTCAAAGGTGTGCCAAGCTTCCAAAAAAATTCTGGTTTTCTGAATAGTCGGCAAATATTTTTTCACCCAACCTAGATGATTCTCTGTGGTAATGATCAGTTCACTAAGTCCACTTAGCTGCCCAATTTTCACTCTTCTTGCTTGAAGCGTTCGTTTCCAGTAACACTTCGAATTTTTAGGTTTCACTCTATTTCCTCCTATATAGATAGATGTGTTTGGAAGTCTAAATCAAACACGGTTTGTGCTAGCTCCTTGAACCTTGACAAAATAAAGTAGTTCAAAGTTCTGTCTTTGCGGTTTGTTTCCCCTTGAATTACCCCAAGCAGAGACTGCCGAAAGACACGTTCATTTCAAAGGTGTGCCAAGCTTCCAAAAAAGTACTGGTTTTCTGAAATCTTGGCAAATTTTTTTTCACCCAAATCATGATTCTCTAAGGTAATGATCAATTCAATGAGTCCATTTAGCTGACCAATTTTCATTCTTCTTGCTTGAAGCGTTCGTTTCCAGTGACACTTTGAATTTTTAGGTTTCACTCTGTTTTCTCCTATATAGATAGATGTGTTTGGAACTCTAAATCAAACACGGTTTGTGCTAGCTTTTTGAAACTTCACAAAATAAAGTAGTTCCATGTTCTGTCTCTATGGTTTGTTTCCTCTTGAAGTAGCCACAAGCAGAGACTGCGTAAGACACTTTCATTGGAAAGCTGTGCTAAGCTTCCAAAAAACTACTGTTTTTCTGAATTGTCGGCAAATATTTTTTCATCCGATCCTGATGATTCTTGTGGTAAGGATCAGTTCACTAAGTCCACTTAGCTGCCCAATATTCACTCTTCTAGGATGAAGCGTTCGTTACCAGTAACAGTTGGAATTTTTACGTTTCACTCTGTTTTCTCCCATATAGATAGATGTGTTTGGAACTCTGAATCAAACACGGTTTGTGCTAGCTCCTTGAAACTTGACAAAATAAAGTAGTTCTAAGTTCTATGTCTATGGTTTGTTTCCTCTTGTAGTACCCCAACAGAGACTGCCGAAAGACACTTTCATTTCAAAGGTGTGCCAAGCTTCCAAAAAACTACTGGATTTCTGAAATCTCGGCAAATATTTTTTCACCCAATCTAGATGATTCTCTGTGGTAATGATCAGTTCACTAAGTCCACTTAGCTGCCCAATTTTCACTCTTCTTGCTTGAAGCGTTCGTTTCCAGTAACACTCCGAATTTTTATGTTTCACTCTATTTCCTCCTATTTTGATAGATGTGTTTGGAAGTCTAAATCAAACACGGTTTGTGCTAGCTCCTTGAAACTTGACGAAATAAAGTAGTTCCAAGTTCTATGTCTATGGTTTGTTTCCTCTTGTAGTACCCCAACAGAGACTGCCGAAAGACACTTTTATTTAAAAGGTGTGCCAAGCTTCCAAAAAAGTACTGGTTTTCTGAAATCTCGGCAAATTTTTTTTCACCCAATCTTCATGATTCTCTGTGGTAATGATCAATTCAATGAGTCCCCTTAGCTGCCCAATTCTCATTCTTCTTGCTTGAAGCGTTCGTTTCCAGTGACACTTTGAATTTTTAGGTTTCACTCTGTTTTCTCCTATATAGATAGATGTGTTTGGAACTCTAAATAAAACACGGTTAGTCCTAGCTTTTTGAAACTTCACAAAATAAGTAGTTCTATGTTCTGTCTCTATGGTTTGTTTCCTCTTGAAGAAGCCACAAGCAGAGACTGGGTAAGACACGTTCATTGCAAAGGTGTGCCAAGCTTCAAAAAAACTACTGGTTTTCTGAATAGTCGGCAAATATTTTTTCATCCGATCCTGATGATTCTTGTGGTAACGATCAGTTCACTAAGTCCACTTAGCTGCCCAATATTCATTCTTCTAGGATGAAGCGTTCGTTACCAGTAACAGTTTGAGTTTTTACGATTCACTCTGTTTTCTCCCATATAGATAGATGTGTTTGGAACTCTGAATCAAACACGGTTTGTGCTAGCTCCTTGAAACTTGAAAAAATAAAGTAGTTCTAAGTTCTATGTCTATGGTTTGTTTCCTCTTGTAGTACCCCAACAGAGACTGCCGAAAGACACTTTCATTTCAAAGGTGTGCCAAGCTTCCAAAAAACTACTGGATTTCTGAAATCTCGGCAAATATTTTTTCACCCAATCTAGATGATTCTCTGTGGTAATGATCAGTTCACTAAGTCCACTTAGCTGCCCAATTTTCACTCTTCTTGCTTGAAGCGTTCGTTTCCAGTAACACTTCGAATTTTTAGGTTTCACTCTATTTCCTCCTATATAGATAGATGTGTTTGGAAGTCTAAATCAAACACGGTTTGTGCTAGCTCCTTGAACCTTGACAAAATAAAGTAGTTCAAAGTTCTGTCTTTGCGGTTTGTTTCCCCTTGAATTACCCCAAGCAGAGACTGCCGAAAGACACGTTCATTTCAAAGGTGTGCCAAGCTTCCAAAAAAGTACTGGTTTTCTGAAATCTTGGCAAATTTTTTTTCACCCAAATCATGATTCTCTAAGGTAATGATCAATTCAATGAGTCCATTTAGCTGACCAATTTTCATTCTTCTTGCTTGAAGCGTTCGTTTCCAGTGACACTTTGAATTTTTAGGTTTCACTCTGTTTTCTCCTATATAGATAGATGTGTTTGGAACTCTAAATCAAACACGGTTTGTGCTAGCTTTTTGAAACTTCACAAAATAAAGTAGTTCCATGTTCTGTCTCTATGGTTTGTTTCCTCTTGAAGTAGCCACAAGCAGAGACTGCGTAAGACACTTTCATTGGAAAGCTGTGCTAAGCTTCCAAAAAACTACTGTTTTTCTGAATTGTCGGCAAATATTTTTTCATCCGATCCTGATGATTCTTGTGGTAAGGATCAGTTCACTAAGTCCACTTAGCTGCCCAATATTCACTCTTCTAGGATGAAGCGTTCGTTACCAGTAACAGTTGGAATTTTTACGTTTCACTCTGTTTTCTCCCATATAGATAGATGTGTTTGGAACTCTGAATCAAACACGGTTTGTGCTAGCTCCTTGAAACTTGACAAAATAAAGTAGTTCTAAGTTCTATGTCTATGGTTTGTTTCCTCTTGTAGTACCCCAACAGAGACTGCCGAAAGACACTTTCATTTCAAAGGTGTGCCAAGCTTCCAAAAAACTACTGGATTTCTGAAATCTCGGCAAATATTTTTTCACCCAATCTAGATGATTCTCTGTGGTAATGATCAGTTCACTAAGTCCACTTAGCTGCCCAATTTTCACTCTTCTTGCTTGAAGCGTTCGTTTCCAGTAACACTCCGAATTTTTATGTTTCACTCTATTTCCTCCTATTTTGATAGATGTGTTTGGAAGTCTAAATCAAACACGGTTTGTGCTAGCTCCTTGAAACTTGACGAAATAAAGTAGTTCCAAGTTCTATGTCTATGGTTTGTTTCCTCTTGTAGTACCCCAACAGAGACTGCCGAAAGACACTTTTATTTAAAAGGTGTGCCAAGCTTCCAAAAAAGTACTGGTTTTCTGAAATCTCGGCAAATTTTTTTTCACCCAATCTTCATGATTCTCTGTGGTAATGATCAATTCAATGAGTCCCCTTAGCTGCCCAATTTTCATTCTTCTTGCTTGAAGCGTTCGTTTCCAGTGACACTTTGAATTTTTAGGTTTCACTCTGTTTTCTCCTATATAGATAGATGTGTTTGGAACTCTAAATAAAACACGGTTAGTCCTAGCTTTTTGAAACTTCACAAAATAAGTAGTTCTATGTTCTGTCTCTATGGTTTGTTTCCTCTTGAAGAAGCCACAAGCAGAGACTGGGTAAGACACGTTCATTGCAAAGGTGTGCCAAGCTTCAAAAAAACTACTGGTTTTCTGAATAGTCGGCAAATATTTTTTCATCCGATCCTGATGATTCTTGTGGTAACGATCAGTTCACTAAGTCCACTTAGCTGCCCAATATTCATTCTTCTAGGATGAAGCGTTCGTTACCAGTAACAGTTTGAGTTTTTACGATTCACTCTGTTTTCTCCCATATAGATAGATGTGTTTGGAACTCTGAATCAAACACGGTTTGTGCCAGCTCCTTGAAACTTGACAAAATAAAGTAGTTCTAAGTTCTATGTCTATGGTTTTTTCCTCTTGTAGTACCCCAACAGAGATTGCCGAAAGACACTTTCATTTCAAAGGTGTGCCAAGCTTCCAAAAAACTGCTGGATTTCTGAAATCTCGACAAATATTTTTTCACCCAATCTAGATGATTCTCTGTGGTAATGATCAGTTCACTAAGTCCACTTAGCTGCCCAATTTTCACTCTTCTTTTTGAAGTGTTCGTTTCCAGTAACACTTCGAAATTTTAGGTTTCACTCTATTTCCTCCTATATAGATAGATGTGGTTGGAAGTCTAAATCAAACACGCTTTGTGCTAGCTCCTTGAAACTTGTCAAAATAAAGTAGTTCTAAGTTCTCTCCTTGTGGTTTGTTTCCTCTTTAAGTACCCCAACAGAGACTGCCGAAAGACACTTTCATTTCAAAAGTGTGCGAAGGTTCCAAAAAAGTACTGGTTTTCTGAAATCTCGGCAAATTTTTTTCACCCAATCTTCATGGTTCTCTGTGGTAATGATCAATTCAATTAGTCCACTTAGCTGCCCAATTTTTATTCTTCTTGCTTGATGCGTTCGTTTCCAGTGACACTTTCAATTTATAGGTTTCACTCTGTTTTCTCATATATAGATAGATGTGTTTGGAACTCTAAATCAAACATGGTTTGTGCTAGCTCCTTGAAACTTGACAAAATAAAGTAGTACTAAGTTCTGTCTTTGTGGTTTGTTTCCTCTTGAATTACCCCAAGCAGAGACTGCCGAAAGACACTTTCATTTCAAAAGTGTGCCAAGCTTCCAAAAAAGCAGTGGTTTTCTGAAATCTCGGCAAATTTATTTTCACCCAATCTTCATTATTCTCTGTGGAAATGATCACTTCAATAAGTCCACTTAGCTGCCCAATTTTCATTCTTCTTGCTTGAAGCGTTCGTTTCCAGTGACACTTTGAAATTTTAGGTTTCACTCTCTTTTCTCCTATACAGATAGATGTGTTTGGAACTCTAAATCAAACACGGTTTTTGCTAGCTTTTTGAAACTTCATAAAATAAAGTAGTTCCAAGTTCTGTCTCTATGGTTTGTTTCCCCTTGAAGTAGCCACAAGCAGAGACTGCATAAGACACTTTCATTGGAAAGGTGAGCTAAGCTTCCAAAAAACTACTGTTTTTCTGAATAGATGGCAAATATTTTTTCATCCGATCCTGATGATTCTTGTGGTAAAGATCAGTTCACTAAGTCCACTTAGCTGCCCAATATTCACTCTTCTAGGATGAAGCGTTCGTTACCAGTAACAGTTTGAGTTTTTAAGTTTCACTCTGTTTTCTCCCTTATAGATAGATGTTTTTGGAACTCTGAATCAAACAAGGTTTGTGCTAGCTCCTTGAAACTTGACAAAATAAAGTAGTTATAAGTTCTATGTCTATGGTTTGTTTCCTCTTGTAGTACCCCAACAGAGACTGCGGAAAGACACTTTCATTTCAAAGGTGTGCCAAGCTTCCAAAAAACTGCCGGATTTCTGAAATCTCGGCAAATATTTTTTCACCCAATCTAGAAGATTCTCTGTGGTAATGATCAGTTCACTAAGTCCACTTAGCTGCCCAATTTTCACTCTTCTTGCTTGAAGCGTTCGTTTCGAGTAACACTTCGAATTTTTAGGTTTCACTCTATTTCCTCCTATATAGATAGATGTGGTTGGAAGTCTAAATCAAACACGGTTTGTGCTAGCTCCTTGAAACTTGACAAAATAAAGTAGTTCTAAGATCTGTCTTTGTGGTTTGTTTCCTCTTGAAGTACCCAACAGAGACTGCCGAAAGACACTTTCATTTCAAAGGTGTGCCGAGCTTTCAAAAAAGTACTGGTTTTCTGAAATCTCGGCAAATTTTTTTTCACCCAATCTTCATGATACTCTGCTGTAGTGATCAATTCAATAAGTCCATTTAGCTGCCCAATTTTCATTTTTCTGGCTTGAAGCGTTCGTTTCCAGTGACACTTTGAATTTTTAGGTTTCACTCTGCTTTCTCCTATATAGATAGATGTGTTTGGAACTCTAAATCAAACACGGTTTGTGCTAGCTTTTTGAAACTTCACAAAATAAAGTAGTTCCAAGTTCTGTCTCTATGGTTTGTTTCCTCTTGAAGTAGCCACAAGCAGAGACTGCGTAAGACACTTTCATTGGAAAGGTGTGCCAAGCTTCCAAAAAACTAGTGGTTTTCTGAATAGTCGGCAAAAATTTTTTCATCCGATACTTATGATTCTTGTCCTAATGATCAGTTCACTAAGTCCTCTTAGCTGCCCAATATTCACTCTTCTAGGATTAAGCGTTCGTTACCAGTAACAGTTTGAGTTTTACGTTTCACTCTGTTTTCTCCCATATAGATAGATATGTTTCAAACTCTGAATCAAACACGGGTTGTGCTAGCTCCTTGAAACTTGACAAAATAAAGTAGTTCTAAGTTCTATGTCTTTGGTTTGTTTCCTCTTGTAGTACCCCAACAGAGACTGCCAAAAGACACTTTCATTTCAAAGGTGTGCCAAGCTTCAAAAAACTACTGGATTTCTGAAATCTCAGCAAATTTTTTTTCACCCAATCGTCATGATTCTCTGTGGTACTGATCAATTCAATAAGTCCATTTAACTGCCCAATTTTCATTCTTCTTGCTTGAAGCATTCGTTTCCAGTGACACTTTGAATTTTTAGGATTCACTCGGTTTTTTCCTATATAGATAGATGTGTTTGGAAGTCTAAATCAAACACGGTTTGTGCTAGCATTTTGAAACTTCACAAAATAAAGTAGTTCTAAGTTCTGTCTCTATGGTTTGTTTCCTCTTGAAGTAGCCACAAGCAGAGACTGCGTAAGACACTTTCATTGGAAAGGTGTGCCAAGCTCCAAAAAACTACTGGTTTTCTGAATAGTCGGCAAATATTTTTTCATCCGATCCTGATGATTCTTGTGGTAACGATCAGTTCACTAAATCCACTTAGCTGCCCAATATTCACCCTTCTAGGATGAAGCGTTCGTTACCAGTAACAGTTTTAGTTTTTACATTTCACTCTGTTTTCTCCCATATAGATAGATGTGTTTGGAACTCTGAATCAAACACGGTTTGTGCTAGCTCCTTGAAACTTGACAAAATAAAGTAGTTCTAAGTTCTGTGTCTATGGTTTGTTTCCTCTTGAAGTACACCAACAGAGACTGCCGAAAGACACTTTCATTTCAAAGGTGTGCCAAGCTTCCAAAAAACTACTGGATTTCTGAAATCACGGCGAATATTTTTTCACCCAATCTAGATGATTCTCTGTGGTAATGGTCAGTTCACTAAGTCCACTTAGCTGCCCAATTTTTACTCTTCTTGCTTGAAGCGTTCGTTTCCAGTAACACTTCGAATTTTTAGGTTTCACTCTATTTCCTCCTATATTGATAGATGTGTTTGGAAGTCTAAATCAAACACGGTTTTTGATAGCTCCTTGAAACTTGACAAAATAAAGTCGTTCTGAGTTCTCTCTTTGTGGTTTGTTTCCTCTTGAATTACCCCAAGCAGAGACTGCTGAAAGACACTTTCATTTCAAAGGTGTGCCAAGCATCCAAAAAAGTACTGGTTTTCTGAAATCTCGACAAATTTTTTTCACCCAATCTTCATGATTCTCTTTGGTAATGATCAATTCAAAAGTCCACTTACCTCCCAATTTTTATTCTTCTTGCTTGAAGCGTTCGTTTCCAGTGACACTTTCAAATTTTAGGTTTCACTCTGTTTTCTCCTATATAGATAGATGTGTTTGGAACTCTAAATCAAACACGGTTTGTGCTAGCTTTTTGAAACTTCACAAAATAAAGTAGTTTCAAGTTCTGTCTCTATGGTTTGCTTCCTCTTGAAGTAGCCACAAGCAGAGACTGCGTAAGACACTTTCATTGGAAAGGTGTGCCAAGCTTCCAAAAAACTACTGGTTTTCTGAATAGTCGGCAAAAATTTTTTCATCCGATCCTTATGATTCTTGTGGTAATGATCAGTTCACTAAGTCCACTTAGCTGCCCAATATTCACTCTTCTAGGATGAAGCGTTCGTTACCAGTAACAGTTTGAGATTTTACGTTTCACTCTGTTTTCTCCCATATAGATAGATGTGTTTGGAACTCTGAATCAAACACGGTTTGTGCTAGCTCCTTGAAACTTGACAAAATAAAGTAGTTCTAAGTTCTATGTCTATGGTTTGTTTCCTCTTGAAGTACCCCATCAGAGACTGCCGAAAGACACTTGCATTTCAAAGCTGTGCCAAGCTTCCAAAATACTGCTGGATTTCTGAAATCTCGGCAAATATTTTTTCACCCCATCTTCATGATTCTCTGTGGTAATGATCAGTTCACTAAGTCCACTTAGCTGCCCAATTTTCACTCTTCTTGCTTGAAGCGTTCGTTTCCAGTAACACTTCGAATTTTTAGGTTTCACTATATTTCCTCCTATATAGATACAAATGGTTGGAAAGCTAAATCAAACACGGTTTGTGCCAGCTCCTTGAAACTTGACAAAATAAAGTAGTTATAAGTTTTGTCTTTGTGGTTTTTTTACTCTTCAATTACCCCAAGCAGAGACTGCCAAAAGGCACTTTCATTTCAAAGGTGTGCCAAGCTTCCAATAAAGTAGTGGTTTTCTGAAATCTCGGCAAATTTATTTTCACCCAATCTTCATGATTCTATGTGGTAATGATCAATTCAATAAGTCCACTTAGCTGCCCCATTTTTATTCTTCATGCTTGAAGCGTTCGTTTCCAGTGACACTTTGAATTTTTAGGTTTCACTCTGTTTTCTCCTATATAGATAGATGTGTTTGGAACTCTAAATCAAAAACGGTTTGTGCTAGCTTTTTGAAACTTCACAAAATACAGTAGTTCTAAGTTCTGTCTCTATGGTTTGTTTCCTCTTGAAGTAGCCACAAGCAGAGACTGCGTAAGACACTTTCATTGGAAAGGTGTGCCTAGCTTCCAAAAAACTACTGGTTTTCTGAATACTCGGCAAATATTTTTACATCCGATCCTGATGATTCTTCTGGTAATGATCAGTTCACTGAGTCCACTTAGCTGCCCAATATTCACTCTTCTAGGATGAAGCGTTCCTTACCAGTAACAGTTGGAGTTTTTACGTTTCACTCTGTTTGCTCCCATATAGATAGATGTGTTTGGAACTCTGAATCAAACACGGTTTACGCTAGCTCTTTGAAACTTGACAAAATAAAGTAGTTCTAAGTTCTATCTCTATGGTTTGTTTCCTCTTGAAGTACCCCAACAGAGACTGCCGAAAGACACTTTCATTTCAAAGGTGTGCCAAGCTTCCAAAAAACTGCTGGATTTCTGAAATCTCGGCAAATATTTTTTCACCCAATCTAGATGATTCTCTGTGGTAATGATCAGTTCACTAAGTCCACTTAGCTGTCCAATTTTCACTCTTCTTGCTTGAAGCGTTCCTTTCCAGTAACACTTCGATTTTAGTTTTCACTCTATTTCCTCCTATATAGATAGATGTGGTTGGAAGTCTAAATCAAACACGGTTTGTGCTAGCTCCTTGAAACTTGACAACATAAAGTACTTCTAAGTTCTGTCTTTGTGGTTTGTTTCCTCTTGAATTACCCCAAGCAGAGACTGCCGAAAGACACTTTCATTTCAAAGGTGTGCCAAGCTTCCAAAAAAATGCTATATTTCTTAAATCTCGGCAAATATTTTTTCACCCAATCTAGATGATTCTCTCTGGTAATGATCAGTTCACTAAGTCCACTTAGCTGAAAATTTTCACTCTTCGTGCTTGAAACGTTCGTTTCCAGTAACACTTCGAATTTTTAGGTTTCACTCTATTTCCTCCTATATAGATAGATGTGGTTGGAAGTCTAAATCAAACACGGTTTCTGCTAGCTCCTTGAAACTTGACAAAATAAAGTAGTTCTAAGTTCTGTCTTTGTGGTTTTTTTCCTCTTGAATTACCCCAAGAAGAGACTGCCGAAAGACACTTTCATTTCAAAGGTGTGCCGAGCTTCCAAAAAACTAATGGATTTCTGAAATCTCGGCAAATATTTTTTCACCCAATCTAGATGATTCTCTGTGGTAATGATCAGTTCACTGAGTCCACTTAGCTGCCCAATTTTCACTCTTCTTGCTTGAAGCGTTCCTTTCCAGAAACACTTCGAATTTTTCGGTTTCACTCTATTTCCTCCTGTATAGATAGATGTGGTTGGAAGTCTAAATCAAACACGGTTTGAGCTAGCTTCTTGAAACTTGACAAAATAAAGGAGTTCTAAGGTCTGTCTTTGTGGTTTGTTTCCTCTTGAATTACCCCAAGCTGAGACTGCCGAAAGACACTTTCATTTCAAAGGTGCGCCAAGCTTCCAAAAAAGTACTGGTTTTCTGAAATCTCGGCAAATTTTTTTCACCCAATCTTCATGATTCTCTGTGGTAATTATCAATTCAATAAGTCCACTTAGCTGCCCAATTTTCATTCTTCTTGCTTGAAGCGTTCGTTTCCAGTGACACTTTTAATTTTTAGGTTTCACTCTGTTTTCTCCTATATAGATAGATGTGTTTGGAACTCTAAATCAAACACGGTTTGTGCTAGCTTTTTGAAACTTCACAAAATAAAGTAGTTCTAAGTTCTGTCTCTATGGTTTGTTTCCTCTTGAAGTAGCCAAGAGCAGAGACTGCGTAAGACACTTTCATTGGAAAGGTGTGCCAAGCTTCCAAAAAACTACTGGTTTTCTGAATAGTCGGCAAAAATTTTTTCATCCGATCCTGATGATTCTTGTGGCAATGATCAGTTCACTAAGTTCACTTAGCTGCCCAATATTCACTCTTCTAGGATGAAGCGTTCGTTACCAGTAACAGTTTGAGTTTTTACGTTTCACTCTGTTTTCTCCCATATAGATAGATGTGTTTGGAACTCTGAATCAACAGGGTTAGTGCTAGAACCTTGAAACTTGACAAAAAAAAGTAGTTCTAAGTTCTATCTCTATGGTTTGTTTCCTCTTGAAGTACCCCGACAGAGACTGCCGAAAGACACTTTCATTTCAAAGGTGTGCAAAGCTTCCAAAAAACTGCTGGATTTCTGAAATCTCGGCAAATATTTTTTCACCCTATCTAGATGATTCTCTGTGATAATGATCAGTTCACTGAGTCCACGTAGCTGCCCAATTTTCACTCTTCTGGCTTGAAGCGTTCGTTTCCAGTAACACTTCGAATTTATAGGTTTCACTCTATTTCCTCCTATATAGATAGATATTGTTGGAAGTCTAAATCAAACACGGTTTGTGCTAGCTCCTTGAAACTTGACAAAATAACGTAGTTCTAAGTTCTATCTCTAGGGTTTGTTTCCTCTTGAAGAACCCCATCAGAGACTTCCGAAAGACACTTTCATTTCAAAGGTGTGCCAAGCTTCCAAAATACTGCTGGATTTCTGAAATCTCGGCAAATATTTTTTCACCCCATCTTCATGATTCTCTGTTGTAATGATCAGTTCACTAAGTGCACTTAGCTGCCCAATTTTCACTCTTCTTGCTTGAAACGTTCGTTTCCAGTAACACTTCGAATTTTTAGGTTTCACTCTATTTCCTCCTATATAGATAGATGTATTTGGAAGTCTAAATCAAACACGGTTTGTGCTAGCTCCTTGAACTTGACAAAATAAAGGAGTTCTAAGGTCTGTCTTTGTGGTTTGTTTCCTCTTGAATTACAACAAGCTGAGACTGCTGAAAGACACTTTCATTTCAAAGGTGCGCCAAGCTTCCAAAAAAGTACTGGTTTTCTGAAATCTCGGCAAATTTTTTTCACCCAATCTTCATGATTCTCTGTGGTAATTATCAATTCAATAAGTCCACTTAGCTGCCCAATTTTCATTCTTCTTGCTTGAAGCGTTCGTTTCCAGTGACACTTTTAATTTTTAGGTTTCACTCTGTTTTCTCCTATATAGATAGATGTGTTTGGAACTCTAAATCAAACACGGTTTGTGCTAGCTTTTTGAAACTTCACAAAATAAAGTAGTTCTAAGTTCTGTCTCTATGGTTTGTTTCCTCTTGAAGTAGCCACAAGCAGAGACTGCGTAAGACACTTTCATTGGAAAGGTGTGCCAAGCTTCCAAAAAACTACTGGTTTTCTGAATAGTCGGCAAATATTTTTTCATCCGATCTTGATGATTCTTGTGGTAATGATCAGTTCACTAGTCCACTTAGCTGCCCAATATTCACTCTTCTAGGATTAAGCGTTCGTTACCAGTAACAGTTTGAGTTTTTACGTTTCACTCTGTTTTCTCCCATATAGATAGATATTTTTGGAACTCTGAATCAAACATGGTTTGTGCCAGCTCCTTGAAACTTGACAAAATAAAGTAGTTATAAGTTCTATGTCTACGGTTTGTTTCCTCTTGTAGTACTCCAACAGAGACTGCTGAAAGACACTTTCATTTCAAAGGTGTGCCAAGCTTCCAAAAAACTGCCGGATTTCTGAAATCTCGGCAAATATTTTTTCACCCAATCTAGATGATTCTCTGTGGTAATGATCAGTTCACTAAGTCCACTTAGCTGAAAATTTTCAGTCTTCTTGCTTGAAGCGTTCCTTTCCAGTAACACTTCGAATTTTTAGGATTCACTCTATTTCCTCCTATATATATAGATGTGTTTGGAAGTATAAATCAAACCCGGTTTGTGCTAGCTCCTTGAAACTTGACAAAATAAAGTAGTTCTAAGTTCTGTCTTTGTGGTTTGTTTCCTCTTGAATTACCCCAAGCAGAGACTGCCGAAAGACACTTTCATTTCAAAGGTGTGCCAAGTTGCCAAAAAAGCACGGGTTTTCTGAAATCTCGGCAAATTTTTTCTTCACCCAATGTTCATGATTCTCTGTGGTAATGATCAATTCAATAAATCCACTTAGCTGCCCAATTTTCATTTTTCTTGCTTGAAGCGTTCGTTTCCAGTGACACTTTTAATTTTTAGGTTTCACTCTGTTTTCTCCTATATAGATAGATGTGTTTGGAACTCTAAATCAAACACGGTTTGTGCTAGCTTTTTGAAACTTCACAAAACAAAGTAGTTCTAAGTTCTGTCTCTATGGTTTGTTTCCTCTTGAAGTAGATACAAGCAGAGACTGCGTAAGACACTTTCATTGGAAAGGTGTGCCAAGCTTAAAAAAAACTACTGGTTTTCTGAATACTCGGCAAATATTTTTACATCCGATCCTGATGATTCTTGTGGTTATGATCAGTTCACTAAGTCCACTTAGCTGCCCAATATTCACTCTTCTAGGATGAAGCGTTCGTTACCAGTAACAGATTGAGATTTTACGTTTCACTCTGTTTTCTCCTATATAGATAGATGTGTTTGGAACTCTAAATCAAAAACGGTTTGTGCTAGCTTTTTGAAACTTCACAAAATAAAGTAGTTCTAAGTTCTGTCTCTATGGTTTGTTTATTCTTGAAGTAGCCACAAGCAGAGACTGCGTAAGACACTTTCATTGGAAAGGTGTGCCTAGCTTCCAAAAAACTACTGGTTTTCTGAATACTCGGCAAATATTTTTACATCCGATCCTGATGATTCTTGTGGTAATGATCAGTTCACTGAGTCCACTTAGCTGCCCAATATTCACTCTTCTAGGATGAAGCGTTCGTTACCAGTAACAGTTGGAGTTTTTACGTTTCACTCTGTTTGCTCCCATATAGATAGATGTGTTTGGAACTCTGAATCAAACACGGTTTACGCCAGCTCTTTGAAACTTGACAAAATAAAGTAGTTCTAAGTTCTATCTCTATGGTTTGTTTCCTCTTGAAGTACCCCAACAGAGACTGCCGAAAGACACTTTCATTTCAAAGGTGTGCCAAGCTTCCAAAAAACTGCTGGATTTCTGAAATCTCGGCAAATATTTTTTCACCCAATCTAGATGATTCTCTGTGGTAATGATCAGTTCACTAAGTCCACTTAGCTGTCCAATTTTCACTCTTCTTGCTTGAAGCGTTCCTTTCCAGTAACACTTCGATTTTAGTTTTCACTCTATTTCCTCCTATATAGATAGATGTGGTTGGAAGTCTAAATCAAACACGGTTTGTGCTAGCTCCTTGAAACTTGACAACATAAAGTAGTTCTAAGTTCTGTCTTTGTGGTTTGTTTCCTCTTGAATTACCCCAAGCAGAGACTGCCGAAAGACACTTTCATTTCAAAGGTGTGCCAAGCTTCCAAAAAAATGCTATATTTCTTAAATCTCGGCAAATATTTTTTCACCCAATCTAGATGATTCTCTGTGATAATGATCAGTTCACTAAGTCCACGTAGCTGCCCAATTTTCACTCTTCTGGCTTGAAGCATTCGTTTCCAGTAACACTTCGAATTTATAGGTTTCACTCTATTTCCTCCTATATAGATAGATATTGTTGGAAGTCTAAATCAAACACGGTTTGTGCTAGCTCCTTGAAACTTGACAAAATAACGTAGTTCTAAGTTCTATCTCTAGGGTTTGTTTCCTCTTGAAGAACCGCATCAGAGACTGCCGAAAGACACTTTCATTTCAAAGGTGTGCCAAGCTTCCAAAATACTGCTGGATTTCTGAAATCTCGGCAAATATTTTTTCACCCCATCTTCATGATTCTCTGTTGTAATGATCAGTTCACTAAGTGCACTTAGCTGCCCAATTTTCACTCTTCTTGCTTGAAACGTTCGTTTCCAGTAACACTTCGAATTTTTAGGTTTCACTCTATTTCCTCCTATATAGATAGATGTATTTGGAAGTCTAAATCAAACACGGTTTGTGCTAGCTCCTTGAAACTTGACAAAATAAAGTAGTTCTAAGTTCTGTCTTTGTGGTTTGTTTCCTCTTGAATTACCCCCAGCAGAGACTGCCGAAAGTCACTTTCATTTCCAAGGTGTGCCAAGCTTCCAAAAAAGTACTGGTTTTCTGAAATCTCGGCAAATTTTTTTTCACCCAATCTTCATTATTCTCTGTGGTAATGATCAATTCAATAAGTCCACTTAGCTTCCCAATGTTCATTCTTCTTGCTTGAAGCGTTCGTTTCCAGTGACACTTTGAATTTCTAGGTTTCACGCTGTTTTCTCCTATATAGATAGATGTGTTTGGAACTCTAAATCAAACACGGTTTGTGCTAGCTTTTTCAAACTTCACAAAATAAAGTAGTTCTAAATTCTGTCTCTATGGTTTGTTTCCTCTTGAAATACCCACATGCAGAGACTGCGAAAGACACTTTCATTGGAAAGCTGTGCCAAGCTTCCAAAAAACTACTGGTTTTCTGAATAGTCGGCAAGTATTTTTTCATCCGATCCTGATGATTCTTGTGGTAATGGTCAGTTCACTAAGTCCACTTAGCTGCCCAATATTCAGTCTTCTAGGAAGAAGTGTTCGTTACCAGTAACAGTTTGAGATTTTACGTTTCACTCTCTTTTCTCCCATATAGATAGATGTGTTTGGAACTCTGAATCAAACACGGTTTGTGCTAGCTCCTTGAAACTTGACAAAATAAAGTAGTTCTAAGTTCTGTCTCTATGGTTTGTTTCCTCTTGAAGTACCACAACAGAGACTGCCGAAAGACACTTTAATTTCAAAGGTGTGCCAAGCTTCCAAAAAACTGCTGAATTTCTGAAATCTCGGCAAATATTTTTTCACCCAATCCAGATGATTCTCTGTGGTAATGATCAGTTCACTAAGTACACTTAGCTGCCCAATTTTAACTCTTCTTGCTTGAAGCGTTCGTTCCCAGGAACTCTTCGAATTTTTAGGTTTCACTCTGTTTTCTCCTATGTAGATAGATGTGTTTGGAAGTCTAAATCAAACACGGTTTGTGCTAGCTCTTTGAAACTTGACAAAATAAAATAGTTCTAAGTTCGTCTAGTGGTTTGTTTCCGCTTGAATTATCCCAAGCATAGACTGCCGAAACTTTTTCCTATCAAAGGTGTGCCAAGCTTCCAAAAAAGTACAGGTTTTCTGAAATCTTGGCAAATTTCTTTTCACCCAACTTCATGATTCTCTGTGGTAATGATCAATTCAATAAGTCCACTTAGCTGCCCAATTTTCATTCTTCTTGCTTGAAGCGTTCGTTTCCAGTGACACTTTGAATTTTTAGGTTTCACTCTGTTTTCTCCTACATAGATAGATGTGTTTGAAACTCTAAATCAAACACGGTTTGTGCTAGCTTTTTGAAACTTCACAAAATAAGTAGTTCTAAGTTCTGTCTCTATGGTTTGTTTCCTCTTGAAGTAGCCACAAGCAGAGACTGTGTAAGACACTTTCATTGGAAAGGTGTGCCAAGCTTCCAAAAAACTACTGTTTTTCTGAATAGATGGCAAATATTTTTTCATCCGATCTTGATGATTCTTGTGGTAATGGTCAGTTCACTAAGTCCACTTAGCTACCCAATATTCACACTTCTAGGATGAAGTGTTCGTGACCAGTAACAGTTTGAGTTTTTACGTTTCACTGTTTTCTCCCATATAGATAGATGTGTTTGGAACTCTGAATCAAACACGGTTTGTGCTAGCTCCTTGAAACTTGACAAAATAAAGCAGTTCTAAGTTCTATCTCTATGGTTTGTTTCCTCTTGAAGTCCCACAACAGAGACTGCCGAAAGACACTTTCATTTCAAAGGTGTGCCAAGCTTCCAAAAAACTGCTGGATTTCTGAAATCTCGGCAAATATTTTTTCACCCAATCTAGATGATTCTCTGTGGTAATGATCAGTTCACTAAGTCCACTTAGCTGCCCAATTTTCACTCTTCTTGCTTGAAGCGTTCGTTCCAGTAACACTTCGAATTTTTAGGTTTCACTCTGTTTCCTCCTATATAGATAGATGTGGTTGGAAGTCTAAATCAAACACGGTTTGTGCTAGCTCCTCGAAACTTGACAAAATAAAGTAGTTCTACGTTCTGTCTTTGTGGTTTTTTTTTTCTTGAATTACCCCAAGCAGAGACTGCCGAAAGACACTTTCATTTCAAAGGTGTGCCAAGCATCCAAAAAAGTACTGGTTTTCTGAAATCTCGGCAAATTTTTTTTTCACCCAATCTTCATGATTTTCTGTGGTAATGATCAATTCAATAAGTCTACTTAGCTGCCCAATTTTCATTCTTCTTGCTTGAAGCGTTCGTTTCCAGTGACACTTTGAATTTTTAGGTTTCAAGCTGTTTTCTCCTATATAGATAGATGTGTTTGGAACTCTAAATCAAACACGGTTTGTGCTAGCTTTTTGAAACTTCACAAAATACAGTAGTTCTAAGTTCTGTCTCTATGGTTTGTTTCCTCTTGAAGTAGCCACAAGCAGAGACTGCGTAAGACACTTTCATTGGAAAGGTGTGCCAAGCTTCCAAAAAACTACTGGTTTTCTGAATAGTCGGCAAATATTTTTTCATCCGATCCTGATGATTCTTGTGGTAATGATCAGTTCACTAAATCCACTTAGCTGCAAAATATTCACTCTTCTAGGATGAAGCATTCGTTACCAGTAACAGTTTGAGTTTTTACATTTCACTCTGTTTTCTCCCATGAAGATAGATGTGTTTGGAACTCTGAATCAAACACGGTTTGTACTAGCTCCTTGAAACTTGACAAAATAAAGTAGTTCTAAGTTCTATCCCTATGGTTTGTTTCCTCTTGAAGTACCCCAACAGAGACTGCCGAAAGACACTTTCATTTCAAAGGTGTGAAAGGCTTCCAAAAAACTGCTGGATTTCTGAAATCTCGGCAAATATTTTTTCACCCAATCTAGATGATTCTCTGTGGTAATGATCAGTTCACTGAGTCCACTTAGCTGCCCAATTTTCACTCTTCTTGCTTGAAGCGTTCATTTCCAGTAGCACTTCGAATTATTAGGTTTCACTCTGTTTCCTCCTATATAGATAGATGTGGTTGGAAGTCTAAATCAAACAAGGTTTGTGCTAGCTCCTTGAAACTTGACAAAATAAAGTAGTTCTAAGTTCTGTCTTTGTGGTTTGTTTCCTCTTGAATTACTCCAAGCAGAGACTGCCGAAAGACACTTTCCTTTCAAATGTGTGCCAAGCTTCCAAAAAAGTACTGGTTTTCTGAAATCTCGGCAAATTTTTTTTCACCCAATCTTCATGATTCTCTGTGGTAATGATCAATTCAATAAGTCCACTTAGCTGCCCAATTTTCATTCTTCTTGCTTGAAGCGTTCGTTTCCAGTGACACTTTGAATTTTTAGGTTTCACTCTGTTTTCTCTAATATAGATAGATGTTTTTGGAACTCTAAATCAAACACGGTTTGTGCTAGCTTTTTGATACTTCACAAAATAAAGTAGTTCTAAGTTCTGTCTCTATGGATTGTTTCCTCTTGAAGTAGCCACAAGCAGAGACTGCGTAAGATACTTTTATTTGAAAGGTATGACAAGCTTGCAAAAAACTACTGGTTTTCTGAATAGTCGGCAAATATTTTTTCATCCGATCCTGATGATTCTTGTGGTAATGATCAGTTCACTACGTCCAATTTGCTGCCCAATATTCACTCTTCTAGGATGAAGCGTTCATTACCAGTAACAGTTTGAGTTTTTACATGTCACTCTGTTTTCTCCCATATAGGTAGATGTGTTTATAACTCTGAATCGAACACGGTTTGTGCTAGCTCCTTGAAACTTGACAAAATAAAGTAGTTCTAAGTTCTATCTCTATGGTTTGTTTCCTCTTGAAGTACCCCAACAGAGACTGCCGAAAGACACTTTCATTTCAAAGGTGTGCCAAGCTTCCAAAAAAATGCTGGATTTCTGAAATCTCACCAAATATTTTTTCACCCAATCTAGATGATTCTCTGTGGTAATGATCAGTTCACTAATTCCACTTAGCTGCCAAATTTTCACTCTTCTTGCTTGAAGCGTTCGTTCCAGGAACACTTCAAATTTTTAGGTTTCACTCTGTTTCCTCCTATTTAGATAGATGTGGTTGGAAGTCTAAATCAAACACGGTTTGTGCTAGCTCCTTGAAACTTGACAAAATAAAGTAGTTCTACCTTCTGTCTTTGTGGTTTGTTTCCTCTTGAGTTACCCCAAGCAGAGACTGCCGAAAGACACTTTCATTTGAAAGGTGTGCCAAGCTTCCAAAAAAGTACTGGTTTTCTGAAATCTCGGCAAATTTTTTTTCACCCAACCTTCATGATTCTCTGTGGTAATGATCAATTCAATAAGTCCACTTAGCTGCCCAATTTTCATTGTTCTTGCTTGAAGCGTTCGTTTCCAGTGACACTTTGAATTTTTAGGTTTCAAGCTGTTTTCTCCTATATAGATAGATGTGTTTGGAACTCTAAATCAAACACGGTTTGTGCTAGCTTTTTGAAACTTCACAAAATACAGTAGTTATAAGTTCTGTCTCTATGGTTTGTTTCCTCTTGAAGTAGTCACAAGCAGAGACTGCGTATGACACTTTCATTGGAAAGGTGTACCAAGCTTCCAAAAACTACTGTTTTTCTGAATAGTAGGCAAATATTTTTTCATCTGATCCTGATGATTCTTGTGGTAATGATCAGTTCACTAAGTCCATTTAGCTGCGCAGTATTCACTCTTCTAGGATGAAGCGTTCGTTACCAGTAACAGTTTGAGTTTTTACGTTTCACTCTGTTTTCTCCCATATAGATAGATGTGTATGGAACTCTGAATCAAACACGGTTTGTGCTAGCACCTTGAAACTTGACAATATAAAGTAGTTCTAAGTTCTATCTCTATGGTTTGTTTCCTCTTGAAGTACCGCAACAGAGACTGCCAAAAGACAGTTTCATTTCAAAGGTGTGCCAAGGTTCCAAAAAACTGCTGGATTTCTGAAATCTTGGCAAATATTTTTTCACCCAATCTAGATGATTCTCTGTGGTAATGATCAGTTCACCAAGTCCACTTAGCTGCCCAATTTTCACTCTTCTGGCTTGAAGCGTTCGTTTCCAGTAACACTTCGAATTTTTACGTTTCACTCTGTTTCCTCCTATATAGATAGATGTGGTTGGAAGTCTAAATCAAACACGGTTTGTGCTAGCTCCTTGAAACTTGACAAAAAAAAAGTAGTTCTATGTTCTGTCTTTGTGGTTTGTTTCCTCTTGAATTACCCCAAGCAGAGACTGCCGAAAGACACTTTCATTTCAAAGGTGTGCCAAGCTTCCAAAAAAGTACTGGTTTTCTGAAATCTCGGCAAATTTTTTTTCACCCAAACTTCATGATTCTCTGTGGTAATGATCAATTCAATAAGTCCACTTAGCTGCCCAATTTTCATTCTTCTTGCTTGAAGCGTTTGTTTCCAGTGAAACTTTGAATTTTTAGGTTTCACGCTGTTTTCTCCTATATAGATAGATGTGTTTGGAACTCTAAATCAAACACGGTTTGTGCTAGCTTTTTGAAACTTCACAAAATACAGTAGTTCTAAGTTCTGTCTCTATGGTTTGTTTCCTCTTGAATTAGCCACAAGCAGAGAATGCGTAAGACACTTTTATTGGAAAGGTGTGCCAAGCTTCCAAAAAACTACTGGTTTTCTGAATTGTCGGCAAATAGTTTTTCATCCGATCCTGATGATTCTTGTGGTAATGATCAGTTCACTAAGTCCACTTAGCTGCCCAATTTTCACTCTTCTTGCTTGAAGCGTTCGTGACCAGTAACACTTTGAGTTTTTACGTTTCACTCTGTTTTCTCCCATATAGATAGATGTGTTTGGAACTCTGAATCAAACACGGTTTGTGCTAGCTTCTTGAAACTTGACAAAATTAAGTAGTTCTAAGTTCTATCTCTATGGTGTGTATCCTCTTGAAGTACGCCAACAGAGACTGCCCAAAGACACTTTCATTTCAAAGGTGTGCCAAGCTTCCAAAAAACTGCTGGATTTCTGAAACCCGGCAAATATTTTTTCACCCAATCTAGATGATTCTCTGTGGTAATGATCAGTTCACTAAGTCCACTTAGCTGCCCAATTTTCACTCTTCTATGATGAAGCGTTCATTACCAGTAACACTTTGAGTTTTTACGTTTCACTCTTTTTTCTCCCATATAGATAGATGTGTTTGGAACTCTGAATCAAACACGGTTTGTGCTAGCTTCTTGAAACTTGACAAAATAAAGTAGTTCTTAGTTCTATCTCTATGGTTTGTTTCCTCTTGAAGTACCCCAACAGAGACTGCCGAAAGACACTTTCATTTCAAAGGTGTGCCAAGCGTCCAAAAAACTGCTGGATTTCTGAAATCTCGGCAAATATTTTTTCACCCAAGCTAGATGATTATCTGTGGTAATGATTAGTTCACTAAGTCCACTTAGCTGCCCAATTTTCACTCTTCTTGCTTGAAGCGTTCGTTTCCAGTAACACTTCGAATTTTTAGGTTTCACTCTGTTTCCTCCTATATAGATAGATGTGGTTGGAAGTCTAAATCAAACACGGTTTGTGCTAGCTCCTTGAAACTTGACAAAATAAAGTAGTTCTACGTTCTGTCTTTGTGGTTTGTTTCCTCTTGAATTACCCCAAGCAGAGACTGGTGAAAGACACTTTCATTTCAAAGGTGTGCCAATCTTGAAAAAAGTACTTGTTTCCTGAAATCTCATCAAATTTTTTTCACCCAATCTTCATGATTCTCTGTGGTAATTATCAATTCAATAAGTCCACTTAGCTGCCCAATTTTCATTCTTCTTGCTTGAAGCGTTCGTTTCCAGTGACACTTTGAATTTCTAGGTTTCACTCTGTTTTCTCCTATATAGATAGATGTGTTTGGAACTCTAAATCAAACACGGTTTTTGCTAGCTTTTTGAAACTTCACAAAATAAAGTAGTTCTAAGTTCTGTCTCTATGGTTTGTTTCCTTATGGAGTAGCCACAAGCAGAGACTGCGTAAGACAATTTCATTTCAAAGGTGTGAAAGGCTTCCAAAAAACTGCTGGATTTCTGAAATCTCGGCAAATATTTTTTCACCCAATCTAGATGATTCTCTGTGGTAATGATCAGTTCACTGAGTCCACTTAGCTGCCCAATTTTCACTCTTCTTGCTTGAAGCGTTCATTTCCAGTAGCACTTCGAATTATTAGGTTTCACTCTGTTTCCTCCTATATAGATAGATGTGGTTGGAAGTCTAAATCAAACAAGGTTTGTGCTAGCTCCTTGAAACTTGACAAAATAAAGTAGTTCTAAGTTCTGTCTTTGTGGTTTGTTTCCTCTTGAATTACTCCAAGCAGAGACTGCCGAAAGACACTTTCCTTTCAAATGTGTGCCAAGCTTCCAAAAAAGTACTGGTTTTCTGAAATCTCGGCAAATTTTTTTTCACCCAATCTTCATGATTCTCTGTGGTAATGATCAATTCAATAAGTCCACTTAGCTGCCCAATTTTCATTCTTCTTGCTTGAAGCGTTCGTTTCCAGTGACACTTTGAATTTTTAGGTTTCACTCTGTTTTCTCTAATATAGATAGATGTTTTTGGAACTCTAAATCAAACACGGTTTGTGCTAGCTTTTTGATACTTCACAAAATAAAGTAGTTCTAAGTTCTGTCTCTATGGTTTGTTTCCTCTTGAAGTAGCCACAAGCAGAGACTGCGTAAGATACTTTTATTTGAAAGGTATGACAAGCTTGCAAAAAACTACTGGTTTTCTGAATAGTCGGCAAATATTTTTTCATCCGATCCTGATGATTCTTGTGGTAATGATCAGTTCACTAAGTCCAATTTGCTGCCCAATATTCACTCTTCTAGGATGAAGCGTTCATTACCAGTAACAGTTTGAGTTTTTACATGTCACTCTGTTTTCTCCCATTGGTAGATGTGTTTGGAACTCTGAATCGAACACGGTTTGTGCTAGCTTTTTGAAACTTGACAAAATAAAGTAGTTCTAAGTTCTATCTCTATGGTTTGTTTCCTCTTGAAGTACCCCAACAGAGACTGCCGAAAGACACTTTCATTTCAAAGGTGTGCCAAGCTTCCAAAAAAATGCTGGATTTCTGAAATCTCACCAAATATTTTTTCACCCAATCTAGATGATTCTCTGTGGTAATGATCAGTTCACTAAGTCCACTTAGCTGCCAAATTTTCACTCTTCTTGCTTGAAGCGTTCGTTCCAGGAACACTTCAAATTTTTAGGTTTCACTCTGTTTCCTCCTATATAGATAGATGTGGTTGGAAGTCTAAATCAAACACGGTTTGTGCTAACTCCTTGAAACTTGACAAAATAAAGTAGTTCTACGTTCTGTCTTTGTGGTTTGTTTCCTCTTGAATTACCCCAAGCAGAGACTGCCGAAAGACACTTTCATTTGAAAGGTGTGCCAAGCTTCCAAAAAAGTACTGGTTTTCTGAAATCTCGGCAAATTTTTTTTCACCCAACCTTCATGATTCTCTGTGGTAATGATCAATTCAATAAGTCCACTTAGCTGCCCAATTTTCATTCTTCTTGCTTGAAGCGTTCGTTTCCAGTGACACTTTGAATTTTTAGGTTTCAAGCTGTTTTCTCCTATATAGATAGATGTGTTTGGAACTCTAAATCAAACACGGTTTGTGCTAGCTTTTTGAAACTTCACAAAATACAGTAGTTATAAGTTCTGTCTCTATGGTTTGTTTCCTCTTGAAGTAGTCACAAGCAGAGACTGCGTATGACACTTTCCTTGGAAAGGTGTACCAAGCTTCCAAAAACTACTGGTTTTCTGAATAGTAGGCAAATATTTTTTCATCTGATCCTGATGATTCTTGTGGTAATGATCAGTTCACTAAGTCCACTTAGCTGCACAGTATTCACTCTTCTAGGATGAAGCGTTCGTTACCAGTAACAGTTTGAGTTTTTACGTTTCACTCTGTTTTCTCCCATATAGATAGATGTGTATGGAACTCTGAATCAAACACGGTTTGTGCTAGCACCTTGAAACTTGACAATATAAAGTAGTTCTAAGTTCTATCTCTATGGTTTGTTTCCTCTTGAAGTACCGCAACAGAGACTGCCAAAAGACAGTTTCATTTCAAAGGTGTGCCAAGGTTCCAAAAAACTGCTGGATTTCTGAAATCTTGGCAAATATTTTTTCACCCAATCTAGATGATTCTCTGTGGTAATGATCAGTTCACCAAGTCCACTTAGCTGCCCAATTTTCACTCTTCTGGCTTGAAGCGTTCGTTTCCAGTAACACTTCGAATTTTTAGGTTTCACTCTGTTTCCTCCTATATAGATAGATGTGGTGGAAGTCTAAATCAAACACGGTTTGTGCTAGCTCCTTGAAACTTGACAAAAAAAATGTAGTTCTATGTTCTGTCTTTGTGGTTTGTTTCCTCTTGAATTACCCCAAGCAGAGACTGCCGAAAGGCACTTTCATTTCAAAGGTGTGAAAAGCTTCCAAAAAAGTACTGGTTTTCTGAAATCTCGGCAAATTTTTTTTCACCCAAACTTCATGATTCTCTGTGGTAATGATCAATTCAATAAGTCCACTTAGCTGCCCAATTTTCATTCTTCTTGCTTGAAGCGTTTGTTTCCAGTGAAACTTTGAATTTTTAGGTTTCACGCTGTTTTCTCCTATATAGATAGATGTGTTTGGAACTCTAAATCAAACACGGTTTGTGCTAGCTTTTTGAAACTTCACAAAATACAGTAGTTCTAAGTTCTGTCTCTATGGTCTTTTACCTCTTGAAGTAGCCACAAGCAGAGAATGCGTAAGACACTTTTATTGGAAAGGTGTGCCAAGCTTCCAAAAAACTACTGGTTTTCTGAATAGTCGGCAAATAGTTTTTCATCCGATCCTGATGATTCTTGTGGTAATGATCAGTTCACTAAGTCCACTTAGCTGCCCAATTTTCACTCTTCTTGCTTGAAGCGTTCGTGACCAGTAACACTTTGAGTTTTTACGTTTCACTCTGTTTTCTCCCATATAGATAGATGTGTTTGGAACTCTGAATCAAACACGGTTTGTGCTAGCTTCTTGAAACTTGACAAAATTAAGTAGTTCTAAGTTCTATCTCTATGGTGTGTATCCTCTTGAAGTACGCCAACAGAGACTGCCCAAAGACACTTTCATTTCAAAGGTGTGCCAAGCTTCCAAAAAACTGCTGGATTTCTGAAACCCGGCAAATATTTTTTCACCCAATCTAGATGATTCTCTGTGGTAATGATCAGTTCACTAAGTCCACTTAGCTGCCCAATTTTCACTCTTCTTGCTTGAAGCGTTCGTTTCCAGTAACAATTCGAATTTTTAGGTTTCACTGTTTCCTCCTATATAGATAGATGTGGCTGGAAGTCTAAATCAAACATGGTTTGTGCTAGATCCTTGAAACTTGACAAAATAAAGTAGTTCTAAGTTCTGTGTTTGTGGTTTGTTTCTTCTTGAAGTAGCAACAAGCAGAGACTGTGTAAGACACTTTCATTGGAAAGGTGGGCCAAGCTTCCAAAAAACTAATTTTTTCCTGAATAGTCGGCAAATATTTTTTCATCTGATCCTGATGATTCTTGTGGTAATGATCAGTTCACTAAGTCCACTTAGCTGCCCAATATTCATTCTTCTAAGATGAAGCGTTCGTTACCAGTAACAGTTTGAATTTTTACGTTTTACTCTGTTTTCTCCCATATAGGTAGATGTGTTTGGAACTCTGAATCAAACACGGTTTGTGCTAGCTCCTTGAAACTTGACAAAATAAAGTAGTTCTAAGTTCTATCTCTATGGTTTGTTTCCTCTTGAAGTACCCCAACAGAGACTGCCGAAAGACACTTTCATTTCAAAGGTGTGCCAAGCTTCCAAAAAAATGCTGGATTTCTGAAATCTCACGAAATATTTTTTCACCCAATCTAGATGATTCTCTGTGGTAATGATCAGTTCACTAAGTCCACTTAGCTGCCAAATTTTCACTCTTCTCGCTTGAAGCGTTCGTTTCCAGTAACACTTCGAATTTTTAGGTTTCACTCTGTTTCCTCCTATATAGATAGATGTGGTTGGAAGTCTAAATCAAACACGGTTTGTGCTAGCTCCTTGAAACTTGACAAAATAAAGTAGTTCTAAGTTCGTCTTTGTGGTTTGTTTCCGCTTTAATTATCCCAAGCATAGACTGCCGAAAGACTTTTTCATTTCAAAGGTGTGCCAAGCTTCCAAAAAAGTACTGGTTTTCTGAAATCTTGGCAAATTTCTTTTCACCCAACTTCATGATTCTCTGTGGTAATGATCAATTCAATAAGTCCACTTAGCTGCCCAATTTTCATTCTTCTTGCTTGAAGCATTCATTTATAGTGACACTTTGAATTTTTAGGTTTCACTCTGTTTTCGCCTATATAGATAGATGTGTTTGGAACTCTAAATAAAACACAGTTTGTGCTAGCTTTTTGAAACTTCACAAAATAAAGTAGTTCTAAGTTCTGTCTCTATGGTTTGTTTCCTCTTGAAGTAGCCACAAGCAGAGACTGCGAAAGACACTTTCATTGGAAAGGTGTGCCAAGCTTCCAAAAAACTACTGGTTTTCTGAATAGTCGGAAAATATTTTTTCATCGGATCCTGATGATTCTTGTGGTAATGATCAGTTCACTAAGTCCACTTAGCTGCCCAATATTCACTCTTCTAAGATGAAGCGTTCGTTACAAGTAACAGTTTGAATTTTTACGTTTTACTCTGTTTTCTCCCATATAGGTAGATGTGTTTGGAACTCTGAATCAAACACGGTTTGTGCTAGCTCCTTGAAACTTGACAAAATAAAGTAGTTCTAAGTTCTATCCCTATGGTTTGTTTCCTCTTGAAGTACCCCAACAGAGACTGCCGAAAGACACTTTCATTTCAAAGGTGTGCCAAGCTTCCAAAAAACTGCTGGATTTCTGAAATCTCAGCAAATATTTTTTCACCCAATCTAGATGATTCTCTGTGGTAATGATCAGTTCACTAAGTCCACTTAGCTGCCCAATTTTCAACTTCCTGCTTGAAGCGTTCGTTTCCAGTAACACTTCGAATTTTTAGGTTTCACTCTGTTTCCTCCTATATAGATAGATGTGTTTGGAAGTCTAAATCAAACACTGTTTGTGCTAGCTCCTTGAAACTTGACAAAATAAAGTAGTTCTAAGTTCTGTCTTTGTGGTTTGTTTCCTCTTGAATTACCCCAAGCAGAGACTGCCCGAAGACTTTTTCCTTTCAAAGGTGTGCCAAGCTTCCAAAAAAGTACTGGTTTTCTGAAATCTCGGCAAATTTTTTTCACCCAAACTTCATGATTCTCTGTGGTAATGATCAATTCAATAAGTCCACTTAGCTGCCAAATTTTCATTCTTCTTGCTTGAAGCGTTTGTTTCCAGTGAAACTTTGAATTTTTAGGTTTCACGCTGTTTTCTCCTATATAGATAGATGTGTTTGGAACTCTAAATCAAACACGGTTTGTGCTAGCTTTTTGAAACTTCACAAAATACAGTAGTTCTAAGTTCTGTCTCTATGGTTTGTTTCCTCTTGAAGTAGCCACAAGCAGAGAATGCGTAAGAAACTTTTATTGGAAAGGTGTGCCAAGCTTCCAAAAAACTACTGGTTTTCTGAATAGTCGGCAAATATTTTTTCATCCGATCCTGATGATTCTTGTGGTAATGATCAGTTCACTAAGTCCACTTAGCTGCCCAATTTTCACTCTTCTTGCTTGAAGCGTTCGTGACCAGTAACACTTTGAGTTTTTACGTTTCACTCTGTTTTCTCCCATATAGATAGATGTGTTTGGAACTCTGAATCAAACACGGTTTGTGCTAGCTTCTTGAAACTTGACAAAATAAAGTAGTTCTAAGTTCTATCTCTATGGTGTGTATCCTCTTGAAGTACGCCAACAGAGACTGCCCAAAGACACTTTCATTTCAAAGGTGTGCCAAGCTTCCAAAAAACTGCTGGATTTCTGAAACCCGGCAAATATTTTTTCACCCAATCTAGATGATTCTCTGTGGTAATGATCAGTTCACTAAGTCCACTTAGCTGCCCAATTTTCACTCTTCTTGCTTGAAGCGTTCGTTTCCAGTAACAATTCGAATTTTTAGGTTTCACTCTGTTTCCTCCTATATAGATAGATGTGGCTGGAAGTCTAAATCAAACATGGTTTGTGCTAGATCCTTGAAACTTGACAAAATAAAGTAGTTCTAAGTTCTGTCTTTTTGGTTTGTTTCCTCTTGAAGTAGCAACAAGCAGAGACTGTGTAAGACACTTTCATTGGAAAGGTGGGCCAAGCTTCCAAAAAACTAATTTTTTCCTGAATAGTCGGCAAATATTTTTTCATCTGATCCTGATGATTCTTGTGGTAATGATCAGTTCACTAAGTCCACTTAGCTGCCCAATATTCATTCTTCTAAGATGAAGCGTTCGTTACCAGTAACAGTTTGAATTTTTACGTTTTACTCTGTTTTCTCCCATATAGGTAGATGTGTTTGGAACTCTGAATCAAACACGGTTTGTGCTAGCTCCTTGAAACTTGACAAAATAAAGTAGTTCTAAGTTCTATCTCTATGGTTTGTTTCCTCTTGAAGTACCCCAACAGAGACTGCCGAAAGACACTTTCATTTTAAAGGTGTGCCAAGCTTCCAAAAAAATGCTGGATTTCTGAAATCTCACCAAATATTTTTTCACCCAATCTAGATGATTCTCTGTGGTAATGATCAGTTCACTAAGTCCACTTAGCTGCCAAATTTTCACTCTTCTTGCTTGAAGCGTTCCTTCCAGTAACACTTCAAATTTTTAGGTTTCACTCAGTTTCCTCCTATATAGATAGATGTTGTTGGAAGTCTAAATCAAACACGGTTTGTGCTAGCTCCTTGAAACTTGACAAAATAAAGTAGTTCTACGTTCTGTCTTTGTGGTTTGTTTCCTCTTGAATTACCCCAAGCAGAGACTGCCGAAAGACACTTTCATTTGAAAGGTGTGCCAAGCTTCCAAAAAAGTCCTGGTTTTCTGAAATCTCGGCAAATTTTTTTTCACCCAACCTTCATGATTCTCTGTGGTAATGATCAATTCAATAAGTCCACTTAGCTGCCCAATTTTCATTCTTCTTGCTTGAAGCGTTCGTTTCCAGTGACACTTTGAATTTTTAGGTTTCAAGCTGTTTTCTCCTATATAGATAGATGTGTTTGGAACTCTAAATCAAACACGGTTTGTGCTAGCTTTTTGAAACTTCACAAAATACAGTAGTTATAAGTTCTGTCTCTATGGTTTGTTTCCTCTTGAAGTAGCCACAAGCAGAGACTGCGTATGACACTTTCATTGGAAAGGTGTACCAAGCTTCCAAAAACTACTGGTTTTCTGAATAGTCGGCAAATATTTTTTCATCCGATCCTGATGATTCTTCTGGTAATGATCAGTTCACTAAGTCCACTTAGCTGCGCAGTATTCACTCTTCTAGGATGAAGCGTTCGTTACCAGTAACAGTTTGAGTTTTTAAGTTTCACTCTGTTTTCTCCCATATAGATAGATGTCTATGGAAATCTGAATCAAACACGGTTTGTGCTAGCTCCTTGAAACTTGACAATATAAAGTAGTTCTAAGTTCTATCTCTATGGTTTGTTTCCTCTTGAAGTACCGCAACAGAGACTGCCAAAAGACAGTTTCATTTCAAAGGTGTGCCAAGCTTCCAAAAAACTGCTGGATTTCTGAAATCTTGGCAAATATTTTTTCACCCAATCTAGATGATTCTCTGTGGTAATGATCAGTTCACCAAGTCCACTTAGCTGCCCAATTTTCACTCTTCTTGCTTGAAGCGTTCGTTTCCAGTAACACTTCGAATTTTTAGGTTTCACTCTGTTTCCTCCTATATAGATAGATGTGGTTGGAAGTCTAAATCAAACACGGTTTGTGCTAGCTCCTTGAAACTTGACAAAATAAAGTAGTTCTAAGTTCGTCTTTGTGGTTTGTTTCCGCTTTAATTATCCCAAGCATAGACTGCCGAAAGACTTTTTCATTTCAAAGGTGTGCCAAGCTTCCAAAAAAGTACTGGTTTTCTGAAATCTTGGCAAATTTCTTTTCACCCAACTTCATGATTCTCTGTGGTAATGATCAATTCAATAAGTCCACTTAGCTGCCCAATTTTCATTCTTCTTGCTTGAAGCGTTCATTTCCAGTGACACTTTGAATTTTTAGGTTTCACTCTGTTTTCGCCTATATAGATAGATGTGTTTGGAAATCTAAATAAAACACAGTTTGTTCTAGCTTTTTGAAACTTCACAAAATAAAGTAGTTCTAAGTTCTGTCTCTATGGTTTGTTTCCTCTTGAAGTAGCCACAAGCAGAGACTGCGAAAGACACTTTCATTGGAAAGGTGTGCCAAGCTTCCAAAAAACTACTGGTTTTCTGAATAGTCGGCAAATATTTTTTCATCCGATCCTGATGATTCTTGTGGTAATGATCAGTTCACTAAGTCCACTTAGCTGCCCAATATTCACTCTTCTAAGATGAAGCGTTCGTTACCAGTAACAGTTTGAATTTTTACGTTTTACTCTGTTTTCTCCCATATAGGTAGATGTGTTTGGAACTCTGAATCAAACACGGTTTGTGCTAGCTCCTTGAAACTTGACAAAATAAAGTAGTTCTAAGTTCTATCTCTATGGTTTGTTTCCTCTTGAAGTACCCCAACAGAGACTGCCGAAAGACACTTTCATTTCAAAGGTGTGCCAAGCTTCCAAAAAACTGCTGGATTTCTGAAATCTCAGCAAATATTTTTTCACCCAATCTAGATGATTCTCTGTGGTAATGATCAGTTCACTAAGTCCACTTAGCTGCCCAATTTTCACACTTCCTGCTTGAAGCGTTTGTTTCCAGTAACACTTCAAATTTTTAGGTTTCACTCTGTTTCCTCCTATATAGATAGATGTGTTTGGAAGTCTAAATCAAACACTGTTTGTGCTAGCTCCTTGAAACTTGACAAAATAAAGTAGTTCTAAGTTCTGTCTTTGTGGTTTGTTTCCTCTTGAATTACCCCAAGCAGAGACTGCCGGAAGAGTTTTTCCTTTCAAAGGTGTGCCAAGCTTCCAAAAAAGTACTGGTTTTCTGAAATCTCGGCAAATTTTTTTCACCCAATCTTCATGATTCTCTGTGGTAATGATCAATTCAATAAGTCCACTTAGCTGCCCAATTTTCATTCTTCTTGCTTGAAGCGTTCGTTTCCAGTGACACTTTGAATTTTTAGGTTTCACGCTGTTTTCTCCAATATAGATAGATGTGTTTGGAACTCTAAATCAAACACGGTTTGTGCTAGCTTTTTGAAACTTGACAAAATAAAGTAGTTGTAAGTTCTGTCTCTATGGTTTGTTTCCTCTTGAAGTAGTCACAAGCAGAGACTGCGTAAGACACTTTCATTGGAAAGGTGTGCTAAGCTTCCAAAAAACTACTGGTTTTCTGAATAGTCGGCAAATATTTTTTCATCCGATCCTGATGATTCTTGTGGTAATGATCAGTTCATTAAGTCCACTTAGCTGCCCAATATTCACTCTTCTAGGATGAAGCATTCGTTACCAGTAACAGTTTGAGTTTTTACGTTTCACTGTGTTTTCTCCCATATAGATAGAAGTGTTTGGAACTCTGAATCAAACACGGTTTGTGCTAGCTCCTTGAAACTTGACAAAATAAAGTAGTTCTAAGTTCTATCTCTATGGTTTGTTTCCTCTTGAAGTAACCCAACAGAGACTGCCGAAAGACACTTTCATTTCAAAGGTGTGCCAAGCTTCCAAAAAACTGCTGGATTTCTGAAATCTTGGCAAATATTTTTTCACCCAATCTAGATGATTCTCTGTGGTAATGATCAGTTCACCAAGTCCACTTAGCTGCCCAATTTTCACTCTTCTTGCTTGAAGCGTTCCTTTCCAGTAACACATCGAATTTTTAGGTTTCACTCTGTTTCCTCCTATATAGATAGATGTGGTTGGAAGTCTAAATCAAACACAGTTTGTGCTAGATCCTTGAAACCTGACAAAGAAAAGTAGTTCTGAGTTCTGTCATTGTGGTTTGTTTCCTCTTGAAGTAGCCACAAGCAGAGACTGCGTAAGACACTTTTATTGGAAAGGTGTGCCAAGCTTCCAAAAAACTAATGGTTTTCTGAATAGTCGGCAAATATTTTTTCATCCGATCCTGATGATTCTTGTGGTAATGATCCGTTCACTAAGTCCACTTAGCTGCCCAATATTCACTCTTCTAGGATGAAGCGTTCCTTACCAGTCACAGTTTGAGTTTTTACGTTTCACTCTGTTTTCTCCCATATAGATAGATGTGTTTGGAACTCTGAATCAAACACGGTTTGTGCTAGCTCCTTGAAACTTGACAATATAAAGT